>NC_057808.1:454212918-454320367 GCF_018294505.1 Triticum aestivum | reverse complement strand
AAAAAAAGAAAAAAAAGAAAAAAAGAAAAGGAAACGAGAATTAAAAATAAAGTTATAAAAATAATAATAATAAAATTTAGTTAAATAAACTTAATTAGTCTGTTTAATTAAATAATTAAAACTAATTATTCAATTAATAAAAACTAACTACTGTTTAGTTAACCTGAGACTATGACGAGCGGGACCCACGCGTCTGTTGACCCAGTCAACAGATGGTTGACTGATGACATCATGCTGACCTCACGCTGACGTCGTAATTAATTTTCTAATTAAATTAATTCTATTAATTCTAGAAATAATTTAAATCTTTATAAATTAATATAAAATAATCCGTAGCTCGGATGAAAAAACTTTGTACATGAAAGTTGCTCAGAACGACGAGACGAATCCGGTTACGCAGCCCGTTCGTCCGCCACGCATCCCTAGAATAACGAACACGCAACTTTCCCCTCCGATTCATCTGCCCGAAAACGCGAAACACCGGGGATATTTTCCCGGATGTTTTCCCCCTTCACCGGTATCACCTCATACCGCGTTAGAACACGTCTAGCTCTGCCTGTTGTCTTGTTATGCACTTGCTTGGTATATATTTACTGTTTCTCCCCCCTCTTCTCTTCGGTAGACCCCGTGACGATGATGATGCCCGTGTGGTCGACTACGTCACCGATGACCCCTCCATGTCTGAGCAACCAGGCAAGCCCCCCCCTTGATCACCAGATATCGCCTACTCTACTCTCTACTACTTGCATTAGAGTAGTGTAGCATGTTACTGCTTTTGATTAATCCTATTCTGTTGCATAGCCTGTCATTGTTGCTACAGTTGTTTCCCTTACCTGCTATCCTACTGCTTAGTATAGGATGCTAGTGTTCCATCAGTGGCCCTACACTCTTGTCCGTCTGCCATGCTATACTACTGGGCCGTGATCACTTCGGGAGGTGATCACGGGTATATACTATATACATTATATACATGACACATGTGGTGACTAAAGTCGGGTCGGCTCGTTGAGTACCCGCAAGTGATTCTGATGAGGGGGCTGAAAGGACAGGTGGCTCCATCCCGGTAGAGGTGGGCCTGGGTTCCTGACGGCCCCCGACTGTTACTTTATGGCGGAGCGACAGGGCAGGTTGAGACCGCCTAGGTGAGAGGTGGGCCTGGCCCTGGTCGGCGTTCGCGGATACTTAACACGCTTAACGAGATCTTGGTATTTGATCTGACTCTGGCCATTTGGTCTATACGCACTAACCATCTACGTGGGAGTAGTTATGGGTATCCCGACGTCGTGGTATCAGCCGAAGCTCTTTTGACGTCAGCAACTGAGTGGCGCGCGCCGCATTGGACCGTAAGCTTGCGCTTGTATTAAGGGGGCTAGGTCTGCTTCCGGCCGCGTACGCAACGTGCAGGTGTGCATAGGGCGATGGGCCCAGACCCCTGCGCGCATAGGGTTAGACCGGCGTGCTGACCTCTCTGTTGAGCCTAGGTGGGGCTGCGACGTGTTGATCTTACGAGGCCGGGCATGACCCAGAAAAGTGTGTCCGGCCAAATGGGATCGAGCGTGTTGGGTTATGTGGTGCACCCCTGCAGGGAAGTTTATATATTCGAATAGCCGTGTCCCTCGGTAAAAGGACGACCCGGAGTTGTACCTTGAGCTTATGACAACTAGAACTGGATACTGAATAAAATACACCCTTCCAAGTGCCAGATACAACCCGGTGATCGCTCTCTAACAGGGCGACGAGGAGGGGATTGCCGGGTAGGTTATGCTATGCGATGCTACTTGGAGGACTTCAATCTACTCTTTTCTACATGCTGCAAGATGGAGATGTCCAGAAGCGTAGTCTTCGACAGGACTAGCTATCCCCCCTTATTCTGGCATTCTGCAGTTCAGTCCACTGATATGGCCCTTTACACATATACCCATGCATATGTAGTGTAGCTCCTTGCTTGCGAGTACTTTGGATGAGTACTCACGGTTGCTTTTCTCCCTATTTTCCCTTTTTCTATATCGGATTGTCTCAACCAGATGCTGGAGTCCAGGAGCTAGAGATCCCGAGGATGATGCTACATGGAGTTCGGCTTCGAGGAGTAGTTAGGAGGTCCCAGGCAGGAGGCCTTGCCTTTTTGATCGTTGCTACTTTTGTGCTAGCCTTCTTAAGGCAAACTTGTTTAACTTATGTCTGTACTCAGATATTGTTGCTTCCGCTGACTCGTCTGTGATCAAGCACTTGTATTCGAGCCCTCGAGGCCCCTGGCTTGTATTATAATGCTTGTATGACTTATTTATGTTGTAGAGTTGTGTTGTGATATCTTCCCGTGAGTCCCTGATCTTGATCGTACACATTTGCGTGCATGATTAGTGTACGGTCAAATCGGGGGCGTCACATATATGTTATTCTGTGAGATGATCGTGTTTTGTAAAAGTTATCGGCAACTGGCAGGAGCCTTATGGTTGTCGCTTTATTGTATGAAATGCAAACGCCATGCAATTGTCTTACTTTATCACTATGCGTTAGCGATAGTTGTAGAAGCAATAGTTGGCGAGACGACCACGATGCTACGATGGAGATCAAGGTGTCAAGCCGGTGACGATGGAGATCATGACGGTGCTTTGGAGATGGAGATCAAAGGCACAAGATGATGATGGCCATATCATGTCACATTTTTTGATTGCGTGTGATGTTTATCTTTTATGCATCTTATTTTGCATAGTACGGCGGTAGCATTATACGATGATCCCTTACTAAAATTTCAAGGTATAAGTGTTCTCCCTGAGTATGCACCGTTGCGACAGTTCGTCGTGCTGAGACACCACGTGATGATCGGGTGTGATAAGCTCTACGTTCACATACAACGGGTGCAAGACAGTTTTGCACATGTGGAATACTCGGGTTAAACTTGACGAGCCTAGCATGTACATACATGGCCTCAGAACACTGGAGGCCGAAAGGTCGAATGTGAATCATATAGTAGATATGATCAACATAGAGATGTTCACCATTGGAGACTAGTCCATCTCGCGTGATGATCGGACATGGTTTAGTTGATTTGGATCACGTAATCATTTAGATGACTCGAGGGATGTCTATCTAAGTGGGAGTTCTTAAGTAATTTGATTAATTGAACTTAATTTATCATGAACTTAGTCCTGATAGTATTTGCATATCTATGTTGTAGATCAATAGCTCACGTTGTAGCTTCCCTATGTTTTTGATATGTTCCTAGAGAAAACTAAGTTGAAAGATGATAGTAGCAATGATGCGGACTGGGCCCATGATCTGAGGATTATCCTCATTCTGCATAGAAGAATTATGTCCTTAATGCACCGCTAGGTTACAAACCTATTGCAGGAGCAGATGCAGACGTTATGAACATTTGACAAGCTCGGTATGATGACTACTTTGATAGTTTAGTGCACCATGCTTTACGGCTTAGAACCGGGACTTCAAAAATGATTTGAAACGCCACGGAGCATATAAGATGTTCCAAGAGTTGAAATTGGTATTTCAGACTCATGCCCGTATCGAGAGGTATGAGACCTCTGACAAGTACTTTTCCAACAAGATGGAGGAGAATAGCTCAACCAGTGAGCATGTGCTCAGAATGTCTGAGTACTACAATCGCTTGAATCAAGTGGGAGTTAATCTTCTAGATAAGATAGTGATTGACAGAGTTCTCTAGTCACTATCACCAAGTTACTGGAACTTCGTGATGAACTATAATATGCAAGGGATGATGAAAACAATTCCCGAGCTCTTCGCGATGCCAAAATCTGCGAAGGTAGAAATCAAGAAAGAGCATCAAGTGTTGATGGTTAACAAGACCACTAGTTTCAAGAAAAGGGGCAAAGGAAAAGAAAGGGAACTTCAAGAAAGAATGGCAAGTAAGTTGCCACTCCCGTGAAGAAACCCAAAGCTAGACCTAAGCCTGAAACTGAGTGCTTCTACTGCAAAGGGAATGGTCATTGGAAGCGGAACTACCCCAAATACTTGGTGGATAAGAAGGATGACAAAGTGAGCAAAGGTATATTTGATATACATGTTATTGATGTGTACTTTACTAGTGTTCATAGTAAATCCAGGGTATTTGATACCGGTTCAGTTGCTAAGATTAGTAACTCGAAACAGGAATTGCAAAATGAACAGAGACTAGTTAAGGGCGAGGTGACGATGTGTGTTGGAAGTGATTCCAAGGTTGATAAGATCACCATCGCACACTCCCTCTACCTTCGAGATTAGTGTTGGACCAAAATAAATGTTATTTGGTGTTTGTGTTCAACATGAATATGATTGGATCATGTTTATTGCGATACAGTTATTCATTTAAGTCGGAGAATAATTGTTGTTCCGTTTACATGAATAAAACCTTCTATGGTCATACACCCAACATAAATGGTTTATTCAATCTCGATCGTAGTGATACACATATTCATAATATTGATGCCAAAAGATGCAAAGTTGATAATGATAGTGCAACATATTTGTGGCACTGCCGTTTAGGTCATATTGGTGTAAAGCGCATGAAGAAACTCCATACGGATGGATTTTTGGAATCACTTGATTATGAATCATTTGATACTTGTGAACCATGCCTCATGGGCAAGATGACTAAAACTTCGTTCTCTGGAACAATGGAGCGAGCCACTGACTTATTGAAAATAATGCATACCGATGTATGCGGTCTGATGAGTGTTGAGGCTCGCGGCGGGTATCGTTATTTTCTGACCTTCACAGATGATTTGAGCAGATATGGGTATATCTACTTGATGAAACACAAGTCTGAAACATTCGAAAAGTTCAAAGAATTTTAGAGTGAAGTGGAGAATCATCATAACAAGAAAATAAATTTCTACGATCTGATCGCGGAGGCGAATATTGAGTTACGAGTTTGGCCTTCATTTAAAACAATGTGGAATAGTTTCACAACTCACGCCACCTGGAACACCATAGCATAATGGTGTGTCCGAACGTCGTAACCGTACTTTATAAGATATGGTGCGATCTATGATGTCTCTTACCGATTTACCACTATCGTTTTGGGGTTATGCATTAGAGACAGCTGCATTCACGTTCAATAGGGCACCGTCTAAATCCGTTGAGACGACACCGTATGAACTGTGGTTTAGCAAGAAACCTAAGCTGTCGTTTCTTAAAGTTTGGGGTTGCGATGGTTATGTGAAAAAGCTTCAGCCTGATAAGCTCGAACCCAAATCGGAGAAGTGCGTCTTCATAGGATACCCAAAAGAAACTGTTGGGTACACCCTCTATCACAGATCCGAAGGCAAGATCTTTGTTGCTAAGAATGGATCCTTTCTACAGAAGGAGTTTCTCTCGAAAGAAGTGAGTGGGAGGAAAGTAGAACTTGATGAGGTAATTGTACCTTCTCTCGAATTGGAAAGTAGCTCATCACAGAAAACTATTCCCGTGATGCCTGCACCAACTAGTGAGGAAGCTAATGATAATGATCGTGAAACTTCGGATCAAGTTACTAGCGAACCTCGTAGGTCAACCAGAGTACGTTCCGCACCAGAGTGGTACGGTAATCCTGTTCTGGAAGTCATGTTACTAGACCATGACGAACCTATGAACTATGAGGAAGCGATGATGAGCCCAGATTCCGCGAAATGGCTTGAAGCCATGAAATCTGAGATGGGATCCATGTATGAGAACAAAGTATGGACTTTGGTTGACTTGCCCGATGATCGGCAAGCCATAGAGAATAAATGGATCTTCAAAAAGAAGACTGACGCTGATGGTAATGTTACTGTCTACAAAGCTCGAGTTGTTGCGAAAGGTTTTCGACAAGTTCAAGGTGTTGACTACGATGAGATTTTCTCACTTGTAGCGATGCTTAAGTCTGTACGAATCATGTTAGCAATTGCCACATTTTATGAAATCTGGGAAATGGATGTCAAAACTGCATTCCTTAATGGATTTCTTAAAAAAAGAGTAGTATATGATGCAACCAGAAGGTTTTGTTGATCCTAAAGGTGCTAACAAAGTGTGCAAGCTCCAGCGATCCATTTATGGACTGGTGCAAGCATCTCGGAGTTGGAATATACGCTTTGATGAGGTGATCAAAGCATATGGTTTTATACAGACTTTTGGATAAGCCTGTATTTACAAGAAAGTGAGTGGGAGCTCTGTAGCATTTCTGATAGTATATGCGGATGACATATTGTTGGTCGGAAATGATATAGAATTTTTGGATAGCATAAAAGGATACTTGAATAAGAATTTTTCAATAAAAGACCTCGGTGAAGCTACTTATACATTGGGCATCAAGATCTATAGAGATAGATCAATACGCTTGATAAGACTTTCAATGATTGCATCCCTTCACAAGATTTTGAAGGAGTTCAAAATAGATCAGTCAAAGAAGGAGTTCTTGCTTGTATTGTAAGGTGTGAAGTTGAGTAAGACTCAAAGCCCAACCACGGCATAAGATAGAGAGAGAATGAAAGTCATTCCCTATGCCTCAGCTATAGGTTCTATAAAGTATGCCATGCTGTGTACCAGACCTATTGTGTACCTTGCCATGAGTTTGGCAAGGGGATACAATAATGATCCACGAGTAGATCACTGGACAACGGTCAAAAATTATCCTTAGAGGACTAAGGAAATGTTTCTCGGTTATGGAGGTGATAAAGAGTTCTTCGTAAAGAGTTACGTCGATGCAAGCTTTGACACCAATCTGGATGACTCTGAGTCTCGATCTAGATACATATTGAAATTGGGAGCATTTAGCTAGAGTAGCTCCGTGCAGAGCATTGTAGACATAGAAATTTGCAAAATACATACGGATCTGAATGTAGCAGACCCGTTGACTAAACCTCTCTCACAAGCAAAACATGATCACACCTTAGTACTCTTTGGGTGTTAATCACATGGTGATGTGAGCTAGATTACTGACTCTAGTAAACCCTTTTGGGTGTTGGTCACATGGCGATGTGAACTATGGGTGTTAATCACATGGTGATGTGAACTATTGGTGTTAAATCACATGGCGATGTGAACTAGATTATGGACTCTAGTGCAAGTGGGAGACTGAAGGAAATATGCCCTAGAGGCAATAATAAAGTTGTTATTTTATATTTCCTTATATCATGATAAATGTTTATTATTCATGCTAGAATTGTATTTAACCAGAAACTTGATACATGTGTGGATATATAGACAAAACACCGTGTCCCTAGTAAGCCTCTACTAGACTAGCTCGTTAATCAAAGATGGTTAAGTTTCCTAACCATAGACATGTGTTGTCATTTGATGAACGGGATCACATCATTAGGAGAATGATGTGATGGACAAGACCCATCCGTTAGCTTAGCATGTTGATCGTTAAGTTTTATTGCTATTGCTTTCTTCATGTCAAATACATATTCCTTCGACTATGAGATTATGCAACTCCCGGATACCGGAGGAATACCTTGTGTGCTATCAAACGTCACAACGTAACTGGGTGATTATAAAGATGCTCTACAGGTATCTCCGAAGGTGTTTGTTGGGTTGGCATAGATCGAGATTAGGATTTGTCACTCCGAGTATCGGAGAGGAATCTCTGGGCCCTCTCGGTAATGCACATCATAATAAGGCTGGCAAGCAATATGACTAATGAGTTAGTTGCGAGATAATCCATTACAGAACGAGTAAAGAGACTTGCCGGTAACGAGATTGAACTAGGTATGAAGATACCGACGATCGAATCTCAGGCAAGTAACATACCGATGACAAAGGGAATAACGTATGTTGTCATAATGGTTTGACCAATAAAGATATTCATAGAATATGTGGGAGCCAATATGAGCATCTAGGTTCCGCTATTGGTTATTGACCGGAGAGGTGTCTTGGTCATGTTTACATAGTTCTCAAACCCGTAGGGTCCGCACGCGTAACGTTCGATGATGATTTTGTATTATATGAGTTATGTGATTTGGTGACCGAATGTTGTTCGGAGTCCCGGATGAGATCGCGGACATGACGAGGAGTCTCGAAATGGTCGAGAGGTAAAGATTCATACATAGGACAATAGTATTCAGACACCGGAAGTGTTCTGGGGGTACCGGGTACGCATCGGGTCACCGGAAGGGGTTCCGGGCAACCCCCGGCAAGCTATATGGGCCTAACGGGCCAAGAGGGGAAACACACCAGCCACAAAGGGGCTGGTGCTCCCCCCCCCATATGGGCTGGCCAAATTGGAGAAAGAAAGGGGAAGAAGGAAAGGAAAAAGGGAATAGGATTCCCCTTCCCCTCTTCCCTTCCTACTCCGAATAGGAATACGAAAGGGGGAGGCCGAATTGGGAGGACCCGAAGTAGGATTCCTCCTACTTGGGGCGCCCCCTTGGCTGCCTCTCCTCCTCTCCAACCTGTATATATGTGGGGGGCACCGCTAGAACACACAACAAACATTGTTAGCCGTGCGCAGCGCCCCCCTCCACAGTTTACGCCTCCGGTCATATTCACGTAGTGCTTAGGCGAAGCCCTATGCGGATCACTTCACCATCGCCGTCACCATGCCGTCATGCTGACGAAACTCTCCCTCGACACTTTGCTGGATCAAGAGTTCGAGGGACGTCATCGAGCTGAACGGTTGCAGAACTCGGAGGTGCCGTACGTTCGGTGCAGATCGGTCGGAACGAGAAGAAGTTCGACTACATCAACTGCGTTGTTAAACGCTTCCTCTTTCGGTCTACGAGGGCACGTGGACACACTCTTCCCCTCTCGTTGCTATGCATCTGCTAGATAGATTTTGCGTGAGTGTAGGAAATGTTTTGAAATTGCATGCTACGTTCCCCAACAACACCATGTTCAAGTAGAGGGTACATCGGGTTGCGGGAGAGTGGACCACTGTAGATAGATGGGGAAAGATGATGAAGATGTTGGGGAAGATGACAGAGGTGTTGGTGTAGATCGCCGTCACACGATGATTTCCCCGGCAGAGTTCTGGCGCCATCGGGAGAGAGGGGGAGATAGCCCCCTCCTTCTTCTTCATCCTTGACCTCCCCCCTAGATGGGAGGAGTGTTTCCCCTCTGGTCCTTGGCCTCCATGGCGGCGGAGGGGCGGGAGCCCCTCCGAGATTGCATCTCTCTCTCTGTTTCCTTCTGTTTATGCGCTCCCAGATTCTGGCCTTTCATCGTTTCTTAAATTCCCGGAGATCCGTAACTCCGATTGGGCTGAAATTTTAACACAATTTTTATCCGGATATTAGCTTTCTTGCGGCCGAAGAAGGGCACCAATCACCTTACGGGGTGGCCACAAGGGCCCAGGGCATGCCCTACCCCCTGGGGTGCACCCCTTGCCTTGCCGCCGCCTCGGGCATCGTCTCGCATTGATTCCAATTCTCAAAAATCACATATATTCCAAAAAAAAATCTCCGTAAGTTTTTATCACGTTTGGACTTTGTTTGGTATGGATATTCTGCGAAACAAAAAACATGTGATGACCCACAAGTATAGGGGATCAATTGTAGCTCTTTTCGATAAGTAAGAGTGTCGAACCCAACGAGGAGCAGAAGGAAATGACAAGTGGTTTTCAGCAAGGTAATGTGTGCAAGTGTTGAAATTGTAAGTAACTGAGTAGTTTGATAGCAAGATAATTTGTAACGAGCAAGTAAAGATAACAGTAGCAAAAGTGCAGCAAGGTAGCCCAATCCTTTTGAGGCAAAGGACAAGCCAAAACGGTCTCTTATAATAAGCAAAGCGTTCTTGAGGGTACACAGGAATCTCATCTAGTCACTTTCATCATGTTGATTCGATTCGTGTTCGCTACTTTGATAATTTGATATGTGGGTGGACCGGTGCTTAGGTGTTGTTCTTACTTGAACAAACCTCCTACTTATGGTTAACCCTCCTGCAAGCATCCGCAACTACGAGAAAAGTATTAAGAATAAATTCTAACCATAGCATTAAACTTTTGGATCCAATCGGCCCCTTACGAAATAGCGCATAAACTGGGGTTTGATACGTCTCCAACGTATCTATAATTTTTGATTATTCCATGCTATTATATTATCTATTTTGGATGTTTAATGGGCTTTAATATGCTCTTTTATATTATTTTTGGGACTAACCTATTAACCGAAGGCCCAGTGCCAGTTTCTGTTTTTGGCCTATTTTAGTGTTTTGCAAAAAAGGAATATCAAACGGAATCCAAACGGAATGAAACCTTCGCGATGATCTTTCTTGGAACGAAAGCAATCCAGAAAACTTGGAGTGGAAGTCTGGAACTCCGCGAGGCAGCCACGAGGCAGGAGGGCATGCCCCCACCCTCGTGGGCCCCATGGAGCTCCACCGACGTATTTCTTTTTGCCTATATATACTCTTATACCCTAAAAACATCAAGGGAGCCACAAAACCACTTTTCCACTGCCGCAACCTTATGTACCCATGAGATCCCATCTTGGGGCCTTTTCCGGTGATCTGCCGGAGGGGGAATCGATCACGGAGGGCTTCTACATCAACACCATAGCTTCTCCGATGATGCGTGAGTAGTTTACCACCGATCTTCGGGTCCATAGTTATTAGCTAGATGGCTTCTTCTCTCTCTTTGATTCTCAATACAAAGTTCTCCTCGATGTTCTTGGAGATCTATTCGATGTAATACTCTTTTACGGTGTGTTTGCCGAGATCCGATGAATTGTGGATTTATGAACAAGTTTATCTATGAATATTATTTGGTTCTTCTCTGAATTCTTATATGCATGATTTGATATCTTTGCAAGTCTCTTCAAATTATCGGTTTAGTTTGGCCTACTAGATTGATCATTCTTGCAATGGGAGAAGTTCTTAGCTTTGGGATCAATCTTGCGGTGTCCTTTCCCAGTGACAGTAGGGGCAGCAAGGCACATATTGTATTGTTGCCATCGAGGATAAAAAGATGGGGTTTATATCATATTGCTTGAGTTTATCCCTCTACATCATGTCATCTTGCTTAATGCGTTACTCTGTTCTTATGAACTTAATACTCTAGATGCATGCTGGATAGCGGTCGATGTGTGGAGTAATAGTAGTAGATGCGGAATCGTTTCGGTCTACTTGACACGGACGTGATGCCTATATTCATGATCATTGCCTTAGATAACTTCATAACTATGCGCTTTTCTATCAATTGCTCGGCAGTAATTTGTACACCCACCGTAATACATGCTATCTTGAGAGAAGCCACTAGTGAAACCTATGGCTCCCGGGTCTCTTTCTTATTATATTGCATCTCTTTTATTTACATCGCATCTCGTTTACTATTTTGCAATCTTTAGTTTCCAATCTATACAACAAAAATACCAAAAATATTTACTATACTATCTTTATTAGATCTCACTTTTGCGAGTGATCGTGAAGGGATTGACAACCCCTTTATCACGTTGGTTGCAAGGTTCTTGATTGTTTGTGCAGGTACTAGGTGAATTGTGTGTTGTCTCCTACTGGATTGATACCTTGGTTCTCAAAAATGGAGGGAAATACTTACGCTACTTTGCTGCATCACCCTTACCTCTTCAAGGGAAAACCAACGCATGCTCAAGAGGTAGCAAGAAGGATTTCTGGCGCCGTTGCCGGGGAGATCTACGCCAAGTCAAGTCAAGACATACCAAGTACCCATCATAAACTCTTCTCCCTCGCATTACATTATTTGCCATTCGCCTCTTGTTTTCCTCTCCGCCACTTCTAAAACGATTTTCTAAAACCTTTTCCTTTTCTTCGCCCTCCTTCCATTCGATCTTGTGTTACCATGTGCCTTCTTTTTGCTTGCATCTTCGCTTGCTAAAAGTTTATGGATCCTCATCCCCTTGCTAATCTTTTTAAGAGATCCAATTATGATGAACCAATTGCTAGTGATTTGAGTGCACTAGATTATCTTTACGAGGTTTTGCTTGAAATTCATGAATCCGAAAATTGTGATGAAGAAATTTATGAAGAGATTCACGATAGCTCCTTGAATAAAAAGCATGATTGCAATGATTTTACTATAAATTCTCTTGATGTCAATTGTGCTAATAATATGCAAAACCCTAAGCTTGGGGATGCTAGTTTTGCTATGTCTACTACTTGTTGCAATGATCATGATTGGGGTGATTTTTCTTATGATCTTGAAAATTTATTTAAGCCCCATGATGAATATGAGATTGATAATAGTGTTTGCAATAATATTGAAAGTGGGTTTGGAAGAGTGTCAACTTTAGATCCCACATATTTGTAGAATGTTCAATCTTATGGTATTTTTGATAAAAGTGGGTTTGGAGAGGTCATGACTTTAGTTAATGATAATCCCACTATTTTGGAAGAGTGTCAACTTTGCATGCATGTGGATCGTGTTGAGAATATGTTATGTGATAGTTGTTTTGTTGAATTTGCCTATGATCCTACATGTAGTTATTATGAGAGAGGAAAATATGGTTGTAGAATTTTTTATCTTACTAAATTACCTCTCGTCATGTTGAGATTGCTATCGTCTCGTTCTTCTTCCTTGCATATGCTAATTTTTGCTTGCTATGATAATTTGTTTGCTTATAAAATGCCTATGCATAGGAAGTATGTTAGACTTAGATGTGTTTATCACGTGTTCTATGATGCTCTCTTTGTGCTTTAATTCTTGTCTTTGATAAAATTATCATTGCCTAGCTAGGGGCGTTAAACGATAGCGCTTGTTGGGAGGCAACCCAATTTTATTTTTGGTCTTTGATTTTTGCTCCTGTTTAGTGATAAATAATTCATCTAGCCTCTGTTTAGATGTGGTTTTATTTTTTAATTAGTGTTTGTGCCAAGTAGAACCAATAGGATCTTCTTGGGTGATAGTTGTTTGATCTTGCTGAAAAAGACAGAAACTTTGTGCTCACGAAAATAATTGTTAAAAATCACCAGAACTTGATAAAATACAGATTATTTTTGCAGAAGATTAATATAAAAATTATCCAGGTTGTCCTAGTTTTTTTTTCAGAATTTTTGGAGTTACAGAAGTATTCGAATGATACAGATTGCTACAGACTGTTCTGTTTTGACAGATTCTGTTTTTCGTGTGTTGTTTGCTTATTTTGATGAATCTATGAGTAGTACCGGGGGGGTATGAACCATAGAGAAGTTGTAATACAGTAGGTTTAACACCAATATAAATAAAGAATGATTTAATTACAGTACCTTAAGGTGGTGGTTTGTTTTCTTATACTAACGGAGCTCATGAGATTTTCTGTTGAAGTTTTGTGTTGTGAAGTTTTCAAGTTTTTGGGTAAAGATTTGATGGATTTTGGAATAAGGAGTGGAAAGAGCCTAATCTTGGGGATGCCCAAGGTACCCCAAGGTAAAATTCAAGGACAACCAAAAGCCTAAGCTTGGGGATGCCCCGGAAGGCATCCCCTCTTTCGTCTTCGTCTATCGGTAACTTTACTTGAGGCTGTATTTTTATTCACCACATGATATGTGTTTTGCTTGGAGCGTCTTGTATGATTTGAGTCTTTTATTTTTAGTTTACCACAATCATACTTGCTGTACACACCCTTTGGGAGAGACACACATGAATTGAAATTTATTAGAATACTCTATGTGCTTCACATATATCTTTTGCGCTAGACAATTTTGTTCTAGTGCTTCACTTATATCTTATTAGAGCACGGTGGTGGTTTTATTTTATAGAAATTATTGATCTCTCATGCTTCACTTATATTATTTTGAGAGTCTTTTATAACAGCATGGTAATTTGCTTTGGCTATAAAATTAGTCCTAATATAATAGGCATCCAAGATGGGTATAATAAAAACTTTCATATAAAGTGCATTGAATACTATGAGAAGTTTGATTCTTTATGATTGTTTTGAGATATGAGGATGGTGATATTAGAGTCATGCTAGTAGAGTAGTTTTGAATTGAGAGATACTTGTGTTAAATTTTGTGATTCCCGTAGCATGCACATACGGTGAACCGTTATGTGATGAAGTCGGAGCATGATTTATTTATTGATTGTCTTCCTTATGAGTGGCGGTCGGGGACGAGCGATGGTCTTTTCCTACCAATCTATCCCCCTAGGAGCATGTGCATAGTACTTCGTTTCGATAACTAATAGATTTTTGTAATAAGTATGTGAGTTCTTTATGACCAATGTTGAGTCCATGGATTATACGCACTCTCACCCTTCCACCATTGCTAGCCTCTCTTGTGCCGCGCAACTTTCGCCGGTACCATACACCCACCATATACTTTCCTCAAAACAGCCACCATACCTACCTATTATGGCATTTCCATAGCCATTCCGAGATATATTGCCATGCAACTTTCCACCGTTCCATTTATTATGACACGCTTCATCATTGTCATATTGCTTTGCATGATCATGTAGTTGACATCGTATTTGTGGCAAAGCCACCTTCATAATTCTTTCATACATGTCACTCTTGATCCATTGCACATCCCGGTACACCGCCGGAGGCATTCATATAGAGTCATATTTTTGTTCTAAGTATTGAGTTGTAATTCTTGAGTTGTAAGTAAATAAAAGTGTGATGGTTTATTAGAGCATTGTCCCATGCGAGGAAAGGATGATGGAGACTATGGTCCCCCCACAAGTCGGGATGAGACTCCGGACGAAAAAGAAAAAAAAGAAAAAAGAGGCCATAAAAAAGAAGAGAAAAGGCCCAAATATATAATATATATATATATATATATATATATATATATATATAGAGGGAAGGGATAATGCTACTATCCTTTTACCACACTTGTGCTTCAAAATAGCACCATGATCTTCATGATAGAGAGTCTCCTATGATATCACTTTCATATACTAGTGGTAATTTTTCATTATAAAACTTGGCTTGTATATTCCAATGATGGGCTTCCTCAAATTGCCCTAGGTCTTCGTGAGCAGGCGAGTTGGATGCACACCCACTTAGTTTCTTTTGTTGAGCTTTCATACACTTATAGCTCTAGTGCATCCGTTGCATGGCAATCCCTACTCACTCACATTGATATCTATTGATGGGCATCTCCATAGCCCGTTGATACGCCTAGTTGATGTGAGACTATCTTCTCCTTTTTGTCTTCTCCACAACCACCATTCTGTTCCACCTATAGTGCAATGTCCATGGCTCGCGCTCATGTATTGCGTGAAGATTGAAAAAGTTTGAGAACATCAAAAGTATGAAACAATTGCTTGGCTTGTCATCGGGGTTGTGCATGATTAAAATACTTTGTGTGATGAAGATAGAGCATAGCCAGACTATATGATTTTGTAGGGATAACTTTCTTTGGCCATGTTATTTTGAGAAGGCATGATTGCTTTGTTAGTATGCTTGAAGTATTATTATTTTTATGTCAATATTAAACTTTTGTCTTGAATCTTTCGGATCTGAACATTCATGCCACAATAAAGAAAATTACATTGATAATTATGTTAGGTAGCATTCCACATCAAAAATTCTGTTTTTATCATTTACCTACTCGAGGACGAGCAGGAATTAAGCTTGGGGGTGCTTGATACGTCTCAACGTATCTATAATCTTTTATTGTTCCATGCTATTATATTATCTGTTTTGGATGTTTAATGGGCTTTAATATGCTCTTTTATATTATTTTTGGGACTAACCTATTAACCGAAGGCCCAGTGCCAGTTTCTGTTTTTTTTGCCTATAGTGTTTTGCAGAAAAGGAATATCAAATGGAAGCCAAATGAAATGAAACCTTCACGATGATCTTTCTTGGAACGAAAGCAATCCAGAGAGTGTAAGTCTGGAACTCCGCGAGGCGGCCACGAGGCAGGAGGGCGCGCCCAGGGGGTAGGCGCGCACCCACCCTCGTGGGCCCCACGGAGCTCCACCGACGTACTTTTTTGCCTATTTATACTCTTATACCCTAAAAACATCAGGGGGAGCCATGAAACCACTTTTCCACCGCCGCAACCTTCTGTACCCGTGAGATCCCATCTTGGGGCCTTTTCCGGCGATCTGCCGAAGGGCGATTCGATCACGGAGGGCTTATACATCAACACCATAGACTCTCTGATGATGCATGAGAAGTTTACCACCGATCTTTGGGTCCATAGTTATTAGCTAGATGGCTTCTTCTCTCTCTTTGATTCTCAATACAAAGTTCTCCTCGATGTTCTTGGAGATCTATTCAATGTAATACTCTTTTGCGGTGTGTTTGCCGAGATCCGATGAATTGTGGATTTATGAACAAGTTTATATATGAATATTATTTGGTTCTTCTCTGAATTCTTATATGCATGATTTGATATCTTTGCAAGTCTCTTCGAATTATCGGTTTAGTTTGGCCTACTAGATTGATCTTTCTTGCAATGGGAGAAGTGCTTAGCTTTGGGTTCAATCTTGCGGTGACCTTTCCCAGTGACAGTAGGGGCAACAAGGCACGTATTGTATTGTTGCCATTGAGGATAAAAAGATGGGGTTTATATCATATTGCTTGAGTTTATCCCTCTACATCATGTCATCTTGCTTAATGCGTTACTCTGTTCTTATGAACTTAATACTCTAGATGCATGCTGGATAGCGGTCGATGTATGGAGTAATAGTAGTAGATGCGGAATCGTTTCGGTCTACTTGACGTGGACGTGATGCCTATATTCATGATCATTGCCTTAGATAACTTCATAACTATGCGCTTTTCTATCAATTGCTCGGCAGTAATTTGTACACCCACCGTAATACATGCTATCTTGAGAGAAGCCACTAGTGAAACCTATGGCCCCCCGGGTCTCTTTCTTATTATATTACATCTCTTTTATTTACATCGCATCTCGTTTACTATTTTGCAATCTTTAATTTCCAATCTATACAACAAAAATACCAATATTTACGATACTATCTTTATTAGATCTCACTTTTGCGAGTGACCGTGAAGGGATTGACAACCCCTTTATCGCTTTGGTTGCAAGGTTCTTGATTGTTTGTGTAGGTACTAGGTGACTTGTGCATTGTCTCCTACTAGATTGATACCTTGGTTCTCAAAAACCGAGGGAAATACTTACGCTACTTTGCTGCATCACCCTTTCCTCTTCAAGGGAAAACCAACACATGCTCAAGAGGTAGTAGGGTTTAAGCTTCTGTCACTCTCGCAACCCATCATCTAATTGCTACTCCACAATGCATTCCCTTAGTCCCAAATATGGTGAGTGTCATGTAGTCGACGTTCACATGACACCACTAAGGGAATCACAACATACATACTATCAAAATATCAAACACATATCAAGTTCACATTATTACTTGCAACATGATTTCTCCCGTGACCTCAAGAACAAAAGTAACTACTCACAAATGATAATGATGCTCAAGATCAAAGGGGTATTAAATAGCATATTGGATCTGAACATAATAATCTTCCACCAAATAAACCATATAGTAATCAACTAAAAGATGTAATCAACACTACTAGTCACCCACAAGCACCAATCTATAATTTCCGTAACAAGATTGAACACAAGAGATGAACTAGGGTTTGAGATGAGATGGTGCTGTTGAAGATGTTGATGGAGATAGCCCTCGCCAAGATGGGAGAGTTGTTGGTGATGACGATGACAATGATTTCCCCCTCCGGGAGGGAAGTTCCCTCAGCGAAATCGCTCCGCCGGAGGGCAAAAGTGCTTCTGCCCAAGTTCTGCCTGGACACAGCGGCACTCCATCCCGAAAGTCCTCTCCTTATTGTTTCTAGGTCAAAATGACTTATATACCAGAAGATGGGCCCTGGAGGTGGGCCTGGGTGAGCACAACCCACCAGGGCGCGCCTGGGCTCCCTGGCGCGTGATAGCCCACAAGTATAGGGGATCAATTGTAGCCTCTTTCGATAAGTAAGAGTGTCGAACCCAACGAGGAGCTAAAGGTAGAACAAATATTCCCTCAAGTTCTATCGACCACCGATACAACTGTACGCACACTTGACGTTCGCTTTACCTAGAACAAGTATGAAACTAGAAGTACTTTGTAGGTGTGATATGATAGGTTTGCAAGATAATAAAGAGCACGTAAATAAAATCTAGGGGCTGTTTAGATAAAGACACAACTAAGTTAGTTTTAGTAGAGAGTTTTTGTCAACAAGAAAGTTATTTATCCCTAGGCAATCGATAACAAGTAGCGGTAATCATTCTTGTAATTTTATATGAGGGAGAGGCACGAGCTAACATACTTTCTCTACTTCGATCATATGCACTTCTGATTGGACCCCTAGCAAGCATCCACAACTACTAAAGATCATTAAGGTCGTGAAACCCAACCATAGCATTAAGTATCAAGTCCTCTTTACTCCCATACGCCATAACCCACCTATCCGCGTTTGGGCAGCTGTCATCCCCCGCAACACTGACAATAAGCAAACCATGAACATATTGCAACACCCTACAGTGGGGGCCCCTCACGTTTGCGCGAGATGGAGGGCACCATAGGACAGCACCATAAAGAAAATATACAATCATACCAACCAAGATCACGATTAACCCATAGGACAAAAGGGATCTACTCAAACATCATAGGATAACCATAGATCATTGGGAAATAATATATGGAGTTGAGCACCATGTTTAAGTAGAGATTACAGCAGGGAGAAGAGGTGTTACACCGCTGCATAGAGGGGGAGAGAGTTGGTGTTGATGGTAGCAAGATTGTTGGTGTAGATCGCCGTCACGATCCTAGCCCCGATGGCACTCCGGCGCCACCGGGAGAGAGGGGGAGAGAGCCCCCCTCCTTATTCCTCTTCCTTGGCCTCCCCCTAGATGGGAGGAGAGTTCCCCCTCTGGTCCATGGCCTCCATGGCCGTGGAGAGGTGGGAGCCCCTCTGAGATTGGATCTCCCTCTCTGTTCTCTTCTGTTTCGCGTTCTCCAGATCTGGTCGAAAACCGTTTCTTAAATTCCCGAAGATCCGTAACTCCAATTGCGCTGAGATTTTAACACAATTTTTTTCGGGATATAAGCTTCCTTGCGCCCGAAGTAGAGCTCCAACTGACGTATTAGGTGGGCACAACCCACCATGCCACGCCTGGCTCCGGGACCGCACCCTGGTGGGTTGTGCCCACCTCGGGCCTCCGTTTGCAGTGATTCCAACTCTCGAAAATCACATATATTCCAAAATAATTCTCCGTGAAATTTTATTACATTTGGACTTTGTTTGATATGGATTTTCTGTGATACAAAAAACATGCAAAAAACAGGAACTGGCACTGGGCACTGGATCAATAGGTTAGTCCAATAAATCATATAAAAAGTTGCCAAAAGTATGTAAAAGTTGTATAATATTGGCATGAAACAATCAAAAATTATAGATACGACAGAGACGTATCAGTGCGCCCAGGTGGGTTGTGCCCACCTGGTGGGCCTCCTCTGGTACTTATTTGCTCCAATATTCATCATATATTCCATAAAAATTCTCCATGAAGTTTCAGCTTGTTTGGAGTTGTGCAGAATAGGTAGCCTGACGTAGCTTTTCTAGGTCCAGATTTCCAACTGCCGGAATTCTCCCTCTTTGTGTGTACCTTGCAAATTATGAGAGAAAAGGCATTAGAATTACTCCAAAAAGCATTATTATGCATAAAACATCATCAATAACAGTAGGAAAACATGATGCAAAATGGACGTATCAACTCCCCCAAGCTTAGACCTCTCTTGTCCTCAAGCGAAAACCAAAATCGAAAAACATGTCCACATGCTTAGAGAGAAAGGTGTCGATAAAAACAAAATACGGACATAGAAGCATCATGTTCATTATTTTAACAACAACAAACTTAAACATAAGACTCTTATCATAGAAATTTTATCATAGACTTCTCATGAATAAGTGACAATTCATCACACTATCGAAGTATAAATAAAAAACTTTATTAGAAACCAACAAACTATATTCTCAGTCAACTTTGCAACTACAATTCATCATCTTTTCAGGAAGGGTCATGTGTCGGAGCCTTTAGGCAAGTCCACATACTCAACCATCATATAATCTTCTATGATTGCTAACACTCACCGCATACCCATGAGCAAAACGTTTCAACCGGACACATAGAAAGATAGGGGTTTATAGTTTCGCCTCCCAACGTATTCACCTTGAGGGTGTTGTCAACAATAATAACTCATGCTACACATATTCAACTGAACATATGTGCCTAGATCTTTCCTCACCACATGATGCTTGCCAAAGGAGAAAATAAAAAGGAATAGAGGGAAAACCTTTTGACTCTTTGAATAAAAGTAAATACATAAAAGTAAAGGATAGGCCCTTTGCAGAGGGAAGCAGAGGTTGCCATGCGCTTATTTGTTTATATGCTCAACCCCTTAGTGCAAAAGAACATCACGTTGTATTGCCCCTTGTGATGGCAACCTTTATTATGCAGTCTGTCGCTTTTATTCTTCACCATCACAAGTTCATACAACGCTCAATTTTCTCTTACACTAAATGATCTCACACTTTTAGAAGATTTTTTTGTCTTATTGCACCGATGACAACTTACTTGAGGGATCTTGCTCAATCCCTAGGTAGGTATGGTGGACTCTTGAAAATAAGATTTGGGTTTAAGGGTTTTTGGATGCACAAGTAGTATCTCTACATAGTGCAGAATCTTTGGCTAGCAAAGATAGGGGCAAGCACCACATGTTAAAGGATCTATGACAATATGACTTCTATGTGAATATGAACAAACATAAATCATTAAGTTGTCTTCCTTGTCCAACGCCAATAATTTTTGTTGGGGAACGTAGTATTTCAAAATTTTCCTACAACCATGCAAGATCTATCTAGGAGAAGCATATCAACGAGCGGGGAGAGTGTGTCCACGTACCCTCATAGACTGAAAGCGGAAGCGTTTAGTAACGCAGTTGATGTAGTCGAACGTCTTCGCAATCCAACCGATCCAAGTATCCAACGTATGGCACCTCCTGTTCAGCACACGTTCAGCTCGATGACGTCCCTCAACCTCCTGATCCAGTTGAGGACAAGGGAGAGTTCCGTCAGCACGACGGCGTGGTGACGGTGTTGGTGAAGAACAATCTCCGCAGGGCTTCGCCAAGCACAACGGAAACTATGACGGAGGATAAACTAGAGGGGACGGGGTTGCCGACACACGGCTTGGTGATTCTTTATGTGTTCCAGGTGCTAGCCCTGCCCCTCTATTTATATGTTGAGCCCTGGGGTCAAAACTTGGAGTAAAAGCCTCCTCAAAGTCGGTTTTGCCCGCAAGGAAGAGTCCTTCTCGGACTTCCAGGACCAGACACCACAGTCCTTGGCGTCTGGCCCAGACGCCAAGGTCTCTGGCGTTTGGCCCCCTGGCCTCCGCAAAACTCCTTTTTCACCGACCTCAAGCCTCGTGGGCTTCACCCCTTGGCTAAACCATATCATCCTATATATCAATATTTACCTCCGGACCATTCCGGAGCTCCTCGTCATGTCCGTGATCTCATCCGGGACTCCCGAACAACATTCGGTCACCAACATACATAACTCATATAGTACTATATCGTCATTGAACGTTAAGCATGCGGACCCTACGGGTTCGAGAACTATGTAGGCATGACCGAGACACCTCTCTAGTCAATAACCAATAGCGGAACCTGGATGCCCATATTGGCTCCTACATATTCTACGAAGATCTGTATCGGTAGAACCTTATGACAACATACTTTATTCCCTTTGTCATCGATATGTTACTTGCCCGAGATTCGATAGTCAGTATCTTCATACCTAGTTCAATCTCGTTACCGGCAAGTCTCTTTACTCGTTCCATAATACATTATCCCGCAACTAACTCATTAGTCACTTTGCTTGCAAGGCTTCTTATGATGTGCATTACCGAGAGGGCCCAGAGATACCTCTTCGATACTCGGAGTGACAAATCCTAATCTCGATTCATGCCAACCCAACAAGACACCTTTGGAGATACCTGTAGAGCATCTTTATAATCACCCAGTTACATTGTGACATTTGATAGCACACAAGGCATTCCTCTGGTATCCGGGAGTTGCATGATCTCATAGTCAAAGGAATATGTATTTGACATACATGAAAGCAATAGCAATATAATTGAATGGTCAACATGCTAAGCTAATAGATGTGTCTTGTCCATCACATCATTCTCCTAATGATGTGATCCCTTTATCAAATGAGAACTCATGTCCATGGTTAGGAAACCTTAACCATCTTTGATCAACGAGCTAGTCAAGTAGAGGCTCACTAGGGACTCAGTGTTTTGTCTATGTATCCACACATGTATCAAGTTTCCGTTTAATACAATTCTAGCATGGATAATAAACATTTATCATGATATAAGGAAATATAAAATAAAAACTTTATTATTGCCTCTAGGGCATATTTCCTTCAGTCTCCCACTTGCACTAGAGTCAATAATCTAGTTCACATTGCCATGTGATTTAACACCAATAGGTCACATCACCATGTGATTAGTTCACATCGCCATGTGACTAACACCAAAAGGGTTTTACTGGAGTCAATAGTCTAGTTAACATCGCTATGTGATTAACACCCAAAGAGTAGTAAGGTGTGATCAGTTTTGCTTGTGAGAGAAGCTTAGTCAATGGGTCTGTCACATTCAGAGCCGTATGTATTTTGCAAATTTTCTATGTCTACAATGCTCTGCATGGAGCTACTCTAGCTAATTGCTCCCACTTTCAATATGTATCCAGATTGAGACTTAGAGTCATCCGGATCGGTGTAAAAGCTTGCATCGGCGTAACTCTTTACGATGAACTCTTTATCACCTCCATAACCGAGAAATATCTCCTTAGTCTTCTATGGATAATTTTGACCGCTGTCAAGTGATCCACTCCTGGATCAATATCATACCCCCTTGCCAAACTCATGGCAAGGTACACAATAGATTTGGTACACAACATAGCATACTTTATAGAACCTATGGCTGAGGCATAGGGAATGACTTTCATTCTCTTTCTATTTTCTGCCGTGGTCGTGTTTTGAGTCTTACTCAACTTTACACCTTGCAATACAGGCAATAAATCCTTCTTTGACTGTTCCATTTTGAACTACTTCAAAAATCTTGTCAAGGTATGTACTCATTGAAAAATATTATCAAGCGTCTTGATCTATCTCTATAGATTTTGATGCCCAATATGTAAGCAGCTTCACCCAGGTCTTTCTTTGAAAAACTCCTTTCAAACACTCCTTTATGCTTTCCAGAAAATTCTACATCATTTCCGATCAACAATATGTCATTCACATATACTTATCAGAAAGGCTGTAGTGCTCCCACTCACTTTCTTGTAAATACAGGCTTCACCGCAAGTCTGTATAAAACTATATGCTTTGATCAACTTATCAAAGTGTATATTCCAACTCCGAGATGCTTGTACCAGTCCATAGATGGATCGCTGGAGCTTGCACATTTTGTTAGCACCTTTAGGATTGATAAAACCTTCTGGTTGTATCATATACAACTCTTATTTAATAAATCCATTAAGGAATGCAGTTTTGATATCCATTTGTCAGATTTCATAAAATGTGGCAATTGCTAACATGATTCGGATAGACTTTAAGATCGATACGAGTGAGGAAATCTCATCGTAGTCAACATCTTGAACTTGTCAAAAACCCTTTTCGACAAGTCAAGCTTTGTAGATAGTAACACTACTATCAGCATCCGTCTTCCTCTTGAAGACCCATTTATTCTCAATGGCTTGCCGATCATTGGGCAAGTCCACCAAAGTCCACACTCTGTTCTCATACATGGATTCTATCTCAGATTTCATAGCCTCAAGCCATTTCGCAGAATCTGGGCTCATCATCGCGTCCTCATAGTTCGTAGGTTCGTCATGGTCAAGTAACATGACCTCCAGAACAGGATTACCTACCACACTGGCGCGGATCTTACTCTAGTTGACCTACGAGGTTCGGTAGTAACTTGATTTGAAGTTTCATGATCATCATCATTAACTTCCTCACTAATTGGTCTAGGCATCACTGGAACTGATTTCAGTGATGAGCTACTTTCCATTTCGAGAGAAGGTACAATTACCTCATCAAGTTCTACTTTCCTCCCACTCACTTCTTTCGAGAGAAACTCCTTCTCTAGAAAGGATCCACTCTTAGCAACAAAGATCTTGCCTTCGGATCTGTGATAGAAGGTGTACCCAACAGTTTCTTTTGGGTATCCTATGAAGACGCACTTCTCCGATTTGGGTTTGAGCTTATTAGGCTGAAATTTTTTCACATAAGCATCACAACCCCAAACTTTAAGAAACAACAACTTAGGTTTCTTGCTAAACCAGAGTTCATATGGTGTCATCTCAACGGATTTAGATGGTGCCCTATTTAACGTGAATGCAGCTGTCTCTAATGCATAACCCCAAAACGATAGTGGTAAATTGGTAAGAGACATCATAGATCGCACCATATGTAATAAAGTACGGTTATGATGTTCGGACACACCATTACGCTGTGGTGTTCCAGGTGGCGTGAGTTGTGAAACTATTCCACATTTTTTCAAATAAAGACCAAACTCGTAACTCAAATATTCGCCTCTGCGATCAGATTGTAGGAACTTCATTTCCTTGTTACGATGATTCTCCACTTCACTCTGAAATTCTTTGAACTTTTCAAATGTTTCAGACTTGTGTTTCATTAAGTAGATATACCCATATCTGCTTAAATCATCTGTGAAGGTTAGAAAATAACGATACTTGCCGCGAGCCTCAACACTCATCGGACTGTATACATTGATATGTATTATTTCCAATAAGTCAGTGGATCGCTCCATTGTTCCGGAGAACGGAGTCTTAGTCATCTTGCCCATGATGAGGCATGGTTCGCAAGCATCAAGTGATTCATAAACAAGTGATTCCAAAAGCCCATCAGCATGGAGTTTCTTCATGCGCTTTACACCAATATGACCGAAACGGCAGTGCCACAAATATGTTGCACTATCATTATCAACTTCGCATCTTTTGGCATCAATATTATGAATATGTGTATCACTACGATCGAGATTCAACAAACCATTCACCTTGGGTGTATGACCACAGAAGGTTTTATTCATGTAAACAGAATAACAATTATTCTTTGACTTAAATGAATAACCGTATTGCAATAAACATGATCCAATCATATTATGCTCAACGCAAACACCAAATAACATTTATTTTAGGTTCAACACTAATCCCGAAGGTAAAAGGAGTGTGCAATGGTGATCACATCGTCACCTCGCCCTCAACTAGTCTCTGTTCATTTTGTAACTCCTGTTTCAAGTTACTAATCATAGCAACTGAACTAGTATCAAATACCCAAGGGCTACTATGAACACTAGTAAAGTACACATCAATAACCAGTATCATATATACTTTTGTTCACTTTGCCATCCTTCTTATCCGCCAAGTATTTGGGGCAGTTCCGCTTCTAGTGACCATTTCCTTTGCAGTAGAAGCACTTAGTTTCAGGCTTGGGTCTAGCTTTGGGCTTCTTCATGGGAGTGGCAACTTGCTTGCCATTCTTCTTGAAATTCCCTTTCTTTCCCTTGCCATTTTACTTGAAACTAGTGGTCTTGTCAACCATCAACACTTGATGCTTTTCTTGATTTCTACCTTCGCCGATTTCAGCATCGCGAAGAGCTCGCGGAATCATTTTTGTCATCCCTTGCATATTATAGTTCATCACGAATTTCCAGTAACTTGGTGATAGTGACTATAGAACTTTGTCAATCACTATATTATCTGGAAGATTAACTCCCACTTGATTCAAGCGATTGTAGTACTCAAACATTCTGAGCACATGCTCACTAGTTGAGCTATTCTCCTCCATCTTGTAGGCAAAGTACTTGTCAGAGGTCTCATACCTCTCGACTCGGGCATGAGTCTGAAATACCAATTTCAGCTCTTGGAACATCTCATATGCTCTGTGACATTTCAAAACATTTTTGAAGTCCCGGTTCTAAGCCGTAAAGCATGGTGCACTAAACTATTATGTAGTCATCATACCGAGCTTGTCAAACGTTCATAACGTCTGCATCTGCTCCTGCAATAGGTCCGTCACCTAATGGTGCATCAAGGGCATAATTCTTCTGTGCAGCAATGAGGATAATCCTCAGATCACGGACCCAGTCCGCATCATTTCTACTATCATCTTTCAACTTATTTTTCTCTAGGAACATATCAAAAAATAAAACATGGGAGCTATACGCGAGCAATTGATCTACAACATAGATATGCAAAAACTATCAGGACTAAGTTCATGATATATTAAAGTTCAATTAATCATATTACTTAAGAACTCCCACTTAGATAGACATCACTCTAGTCATCTAAATGATCACGTGATCCATATCAACTAAACCATGTCCGGTCATCACATGAGATGGAGTAGTTTTCAATGGTGAACATCACTATGTTGATCATATCTACTATATGATTCACGCTCGACCTTTCGGTCTTAGTGATCCGAGGCCATATCTGCATATGCTAGGCTCATCAAGTTTAACCCGAGTATTCTGCATGTGCAAAAATGGCTTGCACCCATTGTATGTGAACGTAGAGCTTATCACACCCGATCATCACGTGGTGTCTCGGCACAACGAACTGTAGCAATGGTGCATACTCAGGGAGAACACTTATACCTTGAAATTTAGTGTGGGAACATCTTATAATGCTACCGCCGTACTAAGCAAAATAAGATGCATAAAGGATAAACATCACATGCAATCAAAATATGTGACATGATATGGCCATCATCATCTTGTGCCTTTGATCTCCATCTCCAAAGCACCGTCATGATCTCCATCATCACCGGCTTGACACCTTGATCTCCATCGTAGCATCGTTGTCGTCTCGCCAACTATTGCTTCTATGACTATCGCTACCGCATAGTGATAAAGTAAAGCAATTACATGGCGATTGCATTTCACACAATAAAGCGACAACCATAAGGCTCCTGCCAGTTGCCGATAACTTTTACAAAACATGATCATCTTATACAAAAATTTATATCTCATCACGTCTTGACCATATCACATCACAACATGCCTTGCAAAAACTAGTTAGAAGTCCTCTACTTTGTTGTTGCAAGTTTTACGTGGCTGCTAAGGGTTTCTAGCAAGAACCGTTCTTACCTACGCATCAAAACCACAACGATTTTTCATCAAGTGTGATGTTTTAACCTTCAACAAGGACCGGCCGTAGTCAAACTCAATTCAACTAAAGTTGGAGAAAACGGACACCCGCCAGCCACCTGTGTGCAAAGCACGTCGGTAGAACCAGTCTCATGAAAGTGGTCATGTAATGTCGGTCCGGGCCGCTTCATCCAAAAATACCGCCAAATCAAAGTAAGACGTTGCTGGTAAGCAGTATGACTATTATCGCCCACAACTCTTTGTGTTCTACTCGTGCATATAACATCTACGCATAGACCTGGCTCGGATGCCACTGTTGGGGAACGTTGTATTTCAAAATTTTCCTACGATCACGCAAGATCTATCTAGGAGAAGCATAGCAATGAGCGGTCAGAGTGTGTCCACATACCCTCGTAGACCGAAAGCGGAAGCGTTTAGTAACACGGTTGATGTAGTCGAATGTCTTCTCAATCAAACCGATCCAAGTACCGAACGTACGGCACCTCCGTGTTCAGCACACATTCAACTCGATGACGCCCCTCGAGCTCTTGATCCAGTTGAGGACGAGGAAGAGTTTCGTCAGCATGACAGCGTGGTGACGGTGTTGGTGAAGAACAATCTCCGCAGGGCTTCACCAAGCACAACAGAATGACGGAGGATAAACTAGAGGGGACGGGGTTGCCGGCACACGGCTTGGTGATTCTTTATGTGTTCTAGGTGCTAGCCCTGCCCCTCTATTTATATGTTGAGCCCAGGGTCTCCGGCGTTTGGGCCCCTGGCCTCCGCAAAACTCCTTTTGCACCGACCTAAAGCCTCGTGGGCTTCACCCCTTGGCCGAACCATATCATCCTATATATCAATCTTTACCTCCGGACCATTCCGGAGCTCCTCGTCATGTCCGTGATCTCATCTGGGACCCCGAACAACATTCGGTCACCAACATACATAGTACTATATCGTCAACGAATGTTAAGCATGCGGACCCTACGGGTTCGAGAACTATGTAGACATGACCGAGACACCTCTCTAGTCAATAACCAATAGTGGAACCTGGATGCCCATATTGGCTCCTACATATTCTACGAAGATCTTTATCGGTCGAACCTTATGACAACATACTTTATTCCCTTTGTCATCGGTATGTTACTTGCCCGAGATTCGATTGTCGGTATCTTCATACCTAGTTCAATCTCGTTACGGCAAGTTTCTTTATTCGTTCCATAATACATCATCCCACAACTAACTCATTAGTCACATTGCTTGCAAGGCTTCTTATGATGTGCATTACCGAGAGGGCCTAGAGATACCTCTCCGATACTCGGAGTGACAAATCCTAATCTCGATTCATGCCAACCCAACAAGACACCTTCGGAGATACCTGTAGAGCATCTTTATAATCACCCAGTTATGTTGTGACGTTTGATAGCACACAAGGCATTCCTCTGGTATCCGGGAGTTGCATGATCTCATAGTCAAAGGAGTATGTATTTGACATACATGAAAGCAATAGCAATATAACTGAACGGTCAACATGCTAAGCTAACAGATGGGTCTTGTCCATCACATCATTCTCCTAATGATGTGATCCCGTTGTCAAATGACAACTCATGTCCATGGTTAGGAAACCTTAACCATCTTTGATCAACGAGCTAGTCAAGTAGAGGCTCACTAGGGACTCAGTGTTTTGTTTATGTATCCACACATGTATCAAGTTTCCGGTTAATACAATTCTAGCATGGATAATAAACATTTATCATGATATAAGGAAATATACAATAACAACTTTATTATTGCCTCTAGGGCATATTTCCTTCAATTTTGGCATATAATATTTTGATGGGGGCTCACAATCACAAAAGATTTCTAGGATAGTACATTTATATGTGAACCTTCTCTTCCCTTATTAATTCTTTCATGAGTTGCATCATTGACTAATGCTATGTTTGTCAATCTCTAATAAAATTTTCTACTACTTTTCCTTATGTGCTGTCATCACCTACCATAAGATTAGTATATGATCTACTTGATTTATTTCCTTTCCTTTCTTTTTATTGCGACATGAAAGTAAAGGAAGCAAAAACTCAAACTAAACTTTATTATATACCTCGCACACGATTACAAGGATAGATCAGTAAGAAAAATCTCAAAAAGAAAAGATTGAACTAAACTTTTATTCATCTTAAGCAAAAGATTGAACTAAAATAAGTAAAGGCAAAAGATAGTGGGGATGATACGATACCAGGGCACCTCCCCCAAGCTTGACGGAAGCCAAGGGGAGTGCCCATACCCGATACTCAATTTTCTTTTGGTGATGAAGAAGATGGTGGTGCTGGTGTAGTAGTGGTATTGTCCTTCTTCCTTAGCTTACGCTTGAGGATGGAATTTTCCTTCTTCAATTCACCGACCTCCTGTTCAAGCTCCAGTACCTTCTTGCATAGATCTTGATTATTTTCCTTCAAAAGGCAAAAGGGTATGAACTGAATCTTAGTCCTTTTTGGTTTGTTTGGAAGGCTTGACTTCTTGAATTCCACATGCATGTCCCCAGGTTGAGGCAACAGAGGTTCGTCCTCATCTGAGCTCGTCTCATCCTTCTCCCTAGGATAATAGTCTTCCTCTTCCTCCGTAGTCCAGCCATAGTGCTCCACATCCCCACAGGACTTGGGGTTCGAGATGAAATTAGCAGCATAGCTTTCACCCTCGGAGTCTTGGGATGACATGATTTCAGATATGTCAGGAAAACAACAAGAAAAGAGAACAGAAGATTTCTCCGCGATATGGTGGTCAATAGGTTCGGCTGGTATATATAAACATTTTTTATCTTGGGAAACAAGAAAACAGAAGAAAAACGGAGTTCGGAAGGTACCCGAGGTGGGCACAACCCACCTGGTTGTGCCTGGAAAGCCAGACGCGCCCTGGTATCTTGTGCCCACCAGGGTACGCTTCCTGGAAGTTTCTTATTTTCCCAATTTTCTAAATATTCCAAAACTAACAAAAAATATTTTTGTGGATTTTTCAGAGTCTGTTTACTTACCGTACCACATACCTCCTCTTTTTCACGATTCTGGAGTGTTCCGGGAGGACTCTTTTATGTTCTCTTCCGGTGTCAAAGTTTGGATAATAGTACTTTCAACATTAATTGGGGGTACCTGAGATATAATATTTTATTCGTTGCCTATTAACAACCTTCGGGTTAGTACCTTCGGCATTATTTATTTTGATAGCTCCAGACCGGTAAACCTCCTCGATAACATAGGGTCCTTCCCATTTTGAGAAGAGTTTTCATGCAAAGAATCTAAAATGAGATTTGTACAAAAGAACATATTCTCCAACTTTAAACTCACGCTTTTGAATTATTTTATCATGCCATCTTTTAACTTTTTCTTTAAACAACTTGGCATTTTCATAAGCTTGGGTTCTCCATTCATCTAAAGAGCTAATATCAAATAACCTCTTTTCACCGGCAAGTTTGAAATCATAATTGAGTTTTTTGATTGCCCAATATGCTTTATGTTCTAATTAAACCATTTTATAAGGAGACATACCCATAGGATTTTTATATGCTGTTCTATAAGCCCGAAGTGCATCATCTAATTTCTTAGACCAATTCTTCCGGGACCTATTGACAGTCTTTTGCAAAATTAATTTTATTTCTCTATTACTAAGTTCAACTTGACCACTAGACTGAGGATGATAAGGTGATGCAATTCTATGGTTAACATCATACTTGGCAAGCATTTTACGAAAAGCACCATGAATAAAGTGTGAACCATCATCGGTCATTAAATATCTAGGGACTCCAAACATTGGGAAAATAACTTCCTTAAACATTTTAATAGAGGTGTTGTGATCAGCACTACTGGTTGGAATAGCTTCTACCCACTTAGTAACATAATCAACAATAACCAAAATATGTGTATACCCATTAGAGGAAGGAAACGGTCCCATGTAATCAAATCCCCAAACATCAAATGGTTCAACATCAAGTGAATATTTCATAGGCATTTCTTGACGCTTACCGATATTACCTATTCTTTGGCATTCATCACAAGATAAGACGAACTTACGGGCATCCTTGAAGAGAGTAGGCTAATAAAATCTGGATTGCAATACCTTGTGAATAGTTCTATCTCCAGCATGATGCCCTCCATAAGCTTTGGAGTGACATTTCTGTAGGATTTGTCCCTGTTCATGCTCAGGTACACAATGTCTAATAATACCATCTACTCCTTTATAAAGATGTGGGTCATCCCAAAAGTAGTGTCTTAAATCATAGAAGAATTTTTTCTTTTGTTGGTATGTGAAACTAGGTGGTAAATGATACGTCTCCAACGTATCTATAATTTTTTATTGTTCCATGCTGTTATATTATTATTCTTCGATGTTTTATAATCATTTTATATCATTTTTTGGTACTAACCTATTGACATAGTGCCAAGTGCCAGTTGCTATTTTTTGCATGTTTTTACATCGCAGGTAATCAATATCAAACGGAGTCCAAATGCAATGAAACTTTTTGTGGATTTTTTTGGACCAGAAGACATCCAGTGGGCGGGAGAAGCGCCTGGGGGGGTGCTCCAAGGGGATCACAACCCTGGTGGGTTGTGCCCACCTCGGGTGCCTCCCGAACTGCCTCTTTGCTCTACAAATACCCCAATATTCCAGAAACCCTAGGGGTCGACGAAAATCAATTCCAGCCACCACAGAGTCCAGAACCACCAGATCCAATCTAGACACCATCACGGAGGGGTTCACCACTTCCATTCGTGCCTCTCCGATGATGCGTGAGTAGTTCTTTGTAGAGCTTCGGGTCCGAAGTTAGTAGCTAGATGGCTTGCTCTCTCTTGTTTGATTATCAATACAATGGTCCCTTGGAGATCCATATGATGTAACTCTTTTTGCGGTGTGTTTGTTGGGATCGGATGAACTTTGGGTTTATGATCAGATCTATCTTTTTATCCATGAAAGTTATTTGAGATTCTTTGATCTCTTATATGCATGATTGCTTATAGCTTCGTATTTATTCTCCGATATTTCGGTTTTGTTTGGCCAACTTGATCTATATATCTTGCAATGGGAAGAGGTGCTTTGTAGTGGGTTCGATCTTACGGTGCTTGATCCTAGTGACGGAAGGGGAACCGACATGTATGTATCGTTTCTACTAAGGATAAAACGATGGGGTCTATTTCTACATAAATATATCTTGTCTATATCATGTCATCGTTCTTATTGCATTACTCTGTTTCTCCATGAACATAATACACTAGATGCATGCTGGATAGCGGTCGATGTGTGGAGTAATAGTAGTAGATGCAGGCAGGAGTCGGTCTACTAATCTTGGACATAATTCCTATATAATGATCATTGCCTGGATATCGTCATGATTATTTGAAGTTATATCAATTGCCCAAGATTAATTTGTTTACCCACCGTTTGCTATTTTTCTTGAGAGAAGCCACTAGTGAAACCTACGGCCCCCGGGTCTCTTTCTCATATCATTTGCCTTTGCGATCTATTTTCTTTTGCTTTTATTTTCAGATCTATTAAACCAAAAATACAAAAATACCTTGCTGCACTTTATTTTATTTGGCGTTCAATCTATCAATATTTACTACTCTCTCATGTCCGTTTGCCAATTTCTGGCGCCGCTATCCGAAAGGGATTGACAACCCCTTTTACACGTCGGGTTGCGAGTATTTGTTATTTGTGTGCTGGTGTTGTTTACATAGTGTTGCTTGGTTCTCCTACTGGTTCGATAACCTTGGTTTCATCACTGAGAGAAATACCTCCCGTCGCTATGCTGCATCATCCCTTCCTCTTTGGGGAAATACCGACGTAGCTTCAAGCCGCATCAGTAAATATTTAGCAACAATGTAATTAGCATAGTCAGCATATCAAGGAGTATTATGAGCAATCTTTATTGCAGCTAACTGCTCATCAGAAAAACTATCATCAATAGGTAGTGGGTCATCAAACACATGTTTATGCCTAGACAAGTTATCAGCTACGGGGTTCTCAGCTCCTTTTCTATCAGTGATATGCAAATCAAATTCCTGTAGCATGAGAACCCATCGAATAAGTCTAGGTTTAGCATCTTTCTTCTCCATAAGATATTTTATAGCAGCATGGTCGGTGTGAACAATTACTTTTGAATCAACAATGTAGGATCTAAATTTATCACAAGCAAACACCACCTCTAGGAATTCCTTTTCAGTAGTAGTATAATTTCATTGAGCATTGTCTAGAGTTTTACTAGCATAATGAATAACATTCAGTTTCTTATCAATCTTTGTCCTAGAACAGCACCAACAACATAATCACTAGCATCACACATAATTTCAAAAGGCAAGTTCCAATCAGGTGGTTGAACAATAGGTGTAGAAATTAAGGCCTTCTTGAGTGTTTCGAAGTCCTCTAAACAATCATCATCAAAAAAAGGGACATCCTTTTGCAAAAGGTTTGTAAGAGGCCTAGAAATTTTAGAAAAATCTTTGATAAATCTCCTATAGAAACCAGCATGACCTAGGAAACTACGAATACCTTTGATATCTTTTGGACATGGCATTTTCTCAATTGCATCAACCTTGGCTTTGTCCACTTCAATACCTCTTTCAGATATTTTATGACCCAAGACAATGCCTTCATTAACCATAAAGTGGCACTTCTCCCGATTCAAGACAAGATTTGTTTGTTCACATCTCTGCAAAACTCGATCAAGATTGCTTAAACAATCATCAAAAGACTTCCCATAAACAGAGAAGTCATCCATGAAAACCTCAACAATCTTTTCACAAAAGTCAGAGAATATAGCAGCCATACATCTTTGAAAGGTAGCAGGTACATCGCGTAAACCAAAAGGCATACGTCTATAAGCATAAGTTCCAAAGGGACAAGTAAAAGTGGTCTTTTCTTGATCAGGTTGAGAAACAGGTATTTTTGAAAAACCAGAATATCCATCAAGAAAGAAAAATTGTGTGTGCTTAGATAATCTTTCTAGCATTTGATCAATAAAAGACAGAGGGTAATGATCTTTTCTAGTTGCTTTATTTAATTTTCTGAAATCAATTACCATTCTATAGCCTGTAACAATTCTCTGTGGAATAAGTTCATTCTTATCATTAGGAACAACAGTAATACCTCCATTCTTAAGAACAGAATGAACAAGACTTGCCCATCTACTATCAGCTATAGGATAGATTATACCTGCTTCCAGAAGTTTTAATATTTCCGTTCTAACCAATTCTTTCATCTTCAGATTTAACTGACGTTGGTGATCAACAACAGGTTTAGCATCAGGTTCCATATTAATCTTGTGCTGACATAGAGTGGGACTAATGCCCTTTTAATCATCAAGAGTATATCCAATAGCAGCTCGGTGCTTCCTTAGAACTTTCAATAATCTTTCTTCTTCATGTTTTGAAAGGTTAGCACTAATAACAACAGGATATATCTTCTTTTCATCAAGATAAGCATTTTTCAAAGTGTCTAGCAATTGTTTTAATTCAAACACATGATCACCTTTAGGTGGAGAAGGACCTCCTCGGGTTTCAATAGGCAAATTGTGTTTAAGCAGAGGACGTTGTTCAAAGAAAATCTTATCTATTTCATTTCTTTCATGCATATGTAAATCATTTTCATGGTCTAGCAAATATTGTTCTAGTTGATCAGTAGGAGGCACAGCAATAGAAGCAAGACCAATAATTTAATCCTTACTAGGCAATTCTTTTTCATGATGCTTTCTACTAAACTTGGAAAACTTAAACTCATGAGACTCATCACCAAAACTAACACAGACAGTTTGTTTGTCACAGTCTATCTTAGCATTAACGGTGTTTAAGAAAGGTCTACCAAAGATAATGGGACAAAATTCATCTTGTGGGGAACCAAGAACAAGAAAATTAGTAGGGTATTTTATTTTCCCACACATGACTTCAACATCTCTAACAATCCAAAGTGGTGTTATGGTGTCTCTATTAGCAAGTTTAACAGTGGCATCTATTTCTTCTATTTCAGCGCGTGCTATGTCATTCATAATTTCTTGATATAAAGTAAAGGGAATAGCACTCATGCTAGCACCTATGTCACATAAACCATGATAACAGTGATCTCCTATTTTAACTGAGACAACAGGCATGCCAACAACGAGTCTATGTTTTTCCTCTTTATTAGGTTTGGCAATTCAAGTAGCTTCATTGCAGAAGTAAATAACATGTCCATCTATATTTTCTTCTAGGAGATCTTTAACCATAGCAACACTAGGTTCTACTTTGATTTGTTCATTAGGTTTGGTTGTTCTAATATAACTTTTGTTAACCATAGTTGAAACCTTAGAATGTTCCTTTATCCTAACATGGAAAGGTGGTTTTTCAATATAAGCAGTAGGAACAACCGGATCAACATTATAAAGTATAGTTTCTTCTTTAGCTAGTACCGGTTCTTTAATTTCTTCTTTAATAGGTGGGTGATATTTAAATCACTTCTCTTTAGGGAGATCAACAAGAGTAGCAAATGATTCACAAAAGGAGGCTACTATCTCAGAGTCAAGTCCATATTTAGTGCTAAACTTTTGAAAATCATCGGTATTCATAAAAGATTTAACACAATCATACATAAGCTTAATACCTGACTCTTTACCTTCCTCGAGTTCCCAATCTTCAGAGTTGCATTTAATTCTTTCCAAAAGATCCCACCGGAATTCAATAGTCTTCTTCATAAAAGAACTAGCACAAAAAGTATCAAGCATGGATCGATCATTATGAGAAATCCGAGCATAAAAATTCTGGATAATAATTTATCTTGAGAGCTCATGATTGGGGCATGAATATAACATTGACTTCAGCCTCCCCCAATCTAGAGCGATACTTTCTCCTTCACGAGGCCAAAAATATGTTGACCTTGATATACTGTCAGCTCAGACAATGAATATGAACTGTTTTTTGTTATTATTATTACTATTATTATTATTATTATTATTATATCATAGAGGTAGCACACTCAATCGATCTCACTACAGTATGTGTGAACAAAAATATGCAATATGGTTTGCGAATAACACACAGTTCGTTGATGAAAGTCGTGTGCCGACCAAACCCCGCCACCACCCCGCCCACGATCTGAGTCGTGCTTTCTGATTGGCCAGAACCCAAACCCAATGGATCGTACGTCTACACTGTTGGATGCTCCCACATCGAACGGCGATCCTCATCCCTTTCGACAGCACATGCAGTTCCGGTTGTAATTTTATTTTTATGCACAAAATGCACGTTAATATCAAAAAATGTCTTAAATATAGCTAACGATACCTGAAGTGCGCCAGAAATTCAAACCCGTGGTATAATGGTGATTGCGTACCGTGGAAATTTTTATGAGGCCAAACGATGAAGTCACCGGCCACAGGAGTTTGAATCGACACGTCTCCTTTTGGAAAACCATGATCCTTCATGTGAGATGCCCCGGTTTGGAAGGAGCGGTCATCAAAACTTGTGCCAAACTTTACCAATTTTTTCCATGGGGTCGTGAGAGCATGCCATAGGCACACATCGATTTTGATGATGTCCGAACTCCATCTGAATTTTCTGTAATTAAAATACCAACTAGGCCTACGCCAGTGGCCGCACCTGTCGGGTGGTTGGTGCGACATATGCCAACGGGTGGCTTATCATTGTGGGTGCCAATAAGACGTCGCCGGTGCCTGGAAATGGGATGAGGCAAAGACATGCACGCCGGCGGATCTTACCCAGGTTCGGGGCTCTCCGAGGAGATAACACCCCTAGTCCTGCTCTGCGGGGTCTCCGCATGATCACTAGATCAGTAAAAGTAGCTACAATCGCTCCTAGAGCTGTTGGGTTCAAGGGAGAAGAAGAACAAGGCTAGCTCTCACTTCTCTCTCTCTATGGTGTGTATGCTATGCTCAGAAGCCAACCCTTTGCATGGGTGCTCCGGGGGGTTTATATAGGCCTACCCCCCGGGGGTACAATTGTAATCCGGCTGGGCTCTGGTCCCAGCCATCAGTGTCTACGCTCGCCGGCTTCTCCGCCGGTCGTTGGGGCCCGCCGACTAGTGGGTCCTGCCGGCTGCCGGCCTCTTGGTCGACAGGCCGGCCCCACCGCCTAGGATCTTGTCGGCGGCTGCTTACTGTAGCCTCTCCCCTGATGACGAGGGCGTTGTTGAGGTAATCGTGGCTACAGTGGGCCGCCTCGAGGGTCCTCACTGTAGCCTTACCTCGTCTTGTCTCCTTAATGGGGCGCATGCTTCGAGGGAGGGGGTAGCCGGCTTCTGGGGGCCGGCTATGCCCTTGGCCGACTGGGGGAGGCCGGGCCGCCTCCGCGCTTCTCTCTGGCCGAGGGGACCCGCCGCCCGTGGGCCGTATGGGAGTCTGTCGTGGATGACGTTGAGGCTAGCATGGCTACAGTGCCGAGCCGAACGGGAGACGGCCGTCCCGTACGGCCTCCTGTGGCCATGCCTGCCTCGGGCTTCGGGGGTAGTGGGCCGCACTGTGGCCACACCCCGTCTTGTCACCATTATGTGGGTGTAGCTTTGGTGGTTGTGGTCTCGGCCGGCTTCTTGGAGTCGGCGCTCTTCGAGGCCGGCTTCCTGGAGTCGGCCACCCCGCGGATATCCTGGGGGGGAGGTTGCTGAGGCTGGGCCGCCTCCCGTGAGTCGGCTTCGGGGGTAGCCGGCCAGGGGAGGTGGTCCAATGCTTGGAGTGCTTGGAGGCCCAAAGGCCTGATAATTTTTCAGAAGAACCAGGGGCAGTCGGTTAGGCTACCCGTGGCCATTTACTCCGACAGTAGTCCCCGAAGCTGATTGGGCTTCGAGGTTGGGTAGGAGTTGAGAAGCTCGATCAGCTTCCTATCTTGACAAGCCGGCAGCTGGGAGCCGGCTTTGGTTAGGCGTGCCGCCTTGGTCCAAAACTCCGGAGTCGGAGGGCGGGAGCTTGCCAGTGCGTGCACCGGGCCGCAGGCTGACCACTTGCCATCTGCGAACCACGTGCCCCCTCTTGGCCGGAAAGCCTGCCAGCCCACGCGCGCGACGGGACGTCGCCGCAGGGCGGGGGCCCGCCACGTCCACGCCCGGGCCCAGGCGCGGATTCTCTGCATCCCGAAACCGCCCGCACGTCTCCTTGCGGCAGTTTCGGCTCGCCTTTAGGGCGTAATAATCGTGAGGCGTGGGGGGAATGGGTGCAGTTAATCCCACGTCTCCCCCCACGTCCGGCCTCCCCGGCCTCGCCTCGCGAAGCTATAAGTAGGGGGAGATGGAGGGCGGCAGGCTCTCGCACGCTCCTCCTTCTTCCACGATCTTCTTTCGCTTGCCGTTTCTTGCAACAGCGCCTCGCCGCCGCGCTCTTCCACCACACGTTCCTCCGCCGCCGCGCTCGTTTTCGCCATGCCTCCTGCCACGGAGCAGTATGGCGGGGATTGGGACGGCTCCAACGTCCATGAGGATCACGTCGAGTTCCTCCACAATACGTGGCGGCTGCCCGGCGCGGACAAGGTGGAGGTCCGTCTTGCACCGGCGAAGGAAATTACGCCGGAGCCGCGGGAGGGCGAGCGGGTGGTCTTCCGCTCGCATTTCTTGCGCGGCATCGGCCTGCCAGTGAGCGCCTTCTTCCGCTCCTGGCTCGATTTCTACCAGCTCCAGCCGCACCACCTCACCCCAAACGCGGTGGTGCTGCTGTCAGCCTTCGTCACCCTGTGCGAAGGCTACCTCGGCGTCCTCCCTACCCTCGAGCTCTGGGGGGAGTTCTTCCAGTCCAAGCTGTGCACGCGCATGCAGGGCGTGCCGGCTCAGACTGGCGCCTTCATCGCGTCGCGGAGGTCGGTCGCCGACAACCCCTTCCCCGTCATCACGCTGATCCAATCGGTGAAGAAGTGGCAAAAGTCGTACTTCTATGTGCGGAACATCGCCCCACGGGGCGACTACATCAACCTGCTGGCTTACGTAGCCGGCCCACCGGCGGGAAGGCGGCCCCAGTGGTCCTTCCGGGCCGTGACTCTGACGCCGGCTGGGTCCGCAGCCGTCGCCCGAGTGCGAGTGATGACCCAGTCAGAGGGCCTGACGGGGCCCGACCTTCTGGCCGCCTTCGTCACGCGCCGGGTTCTTCCGCTCCAGAGCCGTCCTTATCTGATCTGTCAGATGAGTGGCCAGCTCGATCCGAGCCGGATGTGCACCAAGGACATGCCGCACGAGGAGGTCGCCTATATGGTGAACTACCTCGTGAACTGCAAACTCTCCGAAGAGTGGCAGTTCGGCAAGGAGCCATACAGCCGAGCCAATCCACCGCCCACGGTATGCTCTCCTTGTTTCTTCTTTTTCTCTTAACTTTGTTGCCGAGTTCCTCTTGGCCGACTCTAACTTAGTTGGCTTGTTTTTCGACAGAGCCCTCTTCTTCGGCCGGCCGGCGGGTCAGACACGGAGCGTCGATTCGTCCCCGACCGGATGGAACACGATCTGGAGGACCCCGACTTGGGGGCGGCCGCTATGGACGACAACATCGAGCCGGGTGGTGGCCAAGCCGGCGGCGAAGCAGGCGGCTCCGGGCACAGAGTCACCTTCGACGACTGGCCGGACGACGATGAGGCCGAAGTCGCCCCGCGCCGTCGGCCGGCATTGGACGCGGCGCGGGTTCCTCCGCTGCACCGCCTGCTCGGGGCGGAGGGCAGAAGCGTTGCGCCGCCCAGGGTTTCTTCGGCAGTCGGACGAAGAAACCCAGGGGCGGGGCGGCAGCAACCAGGCGGGAGGAGGCGGCCGCGAAGGCGGCTCGCTTCCGCAAGACGGTGAAGCAACCGCAGACCGTGTCGGCGTAAGTTCGAATTTTTTGTATACTCTTTTTCTTTCTTTTCTCTGGTGGTTCCTGAACCCTTGTCTTTTTCTCCAAACGATCAGAGCTCCGTTGTCGCTTGAGCGGGCGGCTGCCGCCTCCGTTGTCGAGTCGCCGAGGGGGTCTGGGAGCACCACTCGCCGCGTGGACCCCCGTGCCAACCTTCAGGAAGCGACAGAACAGAACGCGCGGGAGGCGCGGGAGGAACGGGAGGCGCGAGAGGCGGAGGCACGGAAGGCGGCCGCCACCCAGGCGGCGCAGGAGGAAGAGGCGGCGAAGGCGCTCGCCGACGCCGCAGCCAAGGCCCAAGCGAAGGCTACAGCTGCGGCGGTGGCGGAGGAGGTCTTGATGGTCACCCCGCTGCGCGTCGTAGCGCCTGGGGACATGGAGCCCTCGCCAGAAGGGGCCAGCAGCGACCAGCCAGGACTTGAGAGGGACGACGACGTCGTCGTCCTGGAGAGGGCGCCGGTGCCGACCCCGCCAACTGGGGCGGCTCAAGGCGGCCGGCCTGATCTGCCGCCTGCGCAGTCGGCTGGGGGCGAGCCGGCCGCGAGGACTGAGATGGCGGTCCGGATGCCGCCGAGCCGTCGTGCGGGGAAGGCTGTGTCGGAGCCACAGAAGGCCGCGTCGGAGCCGCAGCCGGCCGTGGGCTCCAGCTCATCGGCCCGGGATGTGGAGGTGGTCAGCGCTACCTCGGGGTGGACGCCAGGCGGAGGGACAGCCGTGATGAATGTGGCCGCGCAGGACGTCCGGACCCGGCTTCAGGCCCAGGCTACGGCGCTGAGGCAGTTCACCGACGAGTTCCTTGCGACGCGGGCGGCCATCCGGGTTAGTCTTCCCATCTTGCTTCTTCTTGATCTTGATTTCTTCCGTGGGGGCGCGTCAGCGCACCCACTGGGTGTAGTCCCCGAGTTCCGAGTCGGCTGCTGAGCAGGCGGCTTGGAACTTCTTAGTGGATTTGTCTTTGCTATTCTTGTTCTTACTTCGATCTTCTGTCTATCTTGCAGGACTACCACAATCTTCGTGCGGCCGCCTTCAACTCCCAGGCTCGGGAGCTGACCCAGAAGACCGCCGACCTTACTGAGAGCCGAGGTACATGCTTTGTTCTTTATCTCATGTGGGGGCGCGTCAGCGCACCCACTGGGTGTAGTCCCCGAGATTCGGGCCGACTGCTGAGCAGTCGGGTCGGATCTTCCTTGACAACTTCCTCTTACTGTTCTTTCTTTTTCTGTCGTCTCTGCAGCGGCCAACGCCGGTCTGAGGGCACAGCTGGGGGAGTCTCAGACTGCCCTTCGTGCCAAGGATGCCGAGCTCGCCGCCTTGGTGCAGGAACGCGACCGCCTGGCCAAGAAGTTGGCCGACCAGGAGGAAGGCCACAAGGCGGCTCTGAAGGCGGTGCAGGACCGCGAAGCCGCCCTCCAGGCCGAGTACGAGACGGAGGCAGCTGGCTGGGCTGAGGCCAGGCAAACTCTGATCTCTGGCTATGGTCAGATCGAAGATCTGGTTGACGGTAAGCCGCCTACCTCTTCGTCCTTTCTTGCCATCTGCCACTTTTGGCTCGTTTTCTGACTTGGTGCTCTTTTCTTCTTTTCTTCTTCTTTCTTGCGCAGAATATTTCCCTGGCTATTCTACCGCCGCCAACCAGACCATCGAGGCCCGCCGCCAGGCGCGGAGGCAGGCTGGCTTCGAGATTTCACCAACCGCCGGCCGTTCGCTGGAGGAGCAGCTCTTGGCGATCCAGGCCCGCATCCAGCCGGCTCACCGACTGCTCCGCCGGCTTCAGCGTGCCGGGGCGCAAGTCTTGGCCGCCCTCTAGCCCGGCCAAGTGGTTCCTCGCACCCCCAGTCGGACTGCCGACTGGCTGGAGGTGGCAGTCGGCCGCTTCGAAGCCTGTAAGGCCTCGGCGGCTCGCTCCGGCGCCAGGCGGGCGCTGGAGTTCGTCAAGGCCTGGTATCCCGGCCTGAGCCTGGATCAGCTGGCTACCTGGCGGCAGCAAGCCGACACGGAGCTGGAGCCGGCGCGGCCGGCTATCATCCGGCGGGCTTCGGCGATCGCCGACTACACCGACACCAGCGTCTTCGCCCCCGAGGTAGACGACAACGGTGTCGCCCAGCCAGAGGAGTGGTTCGGGCTGAACCCGGCAGACGGTGAAGACTCGGCGGAGGAGATCGACTCCAGCGACGAGGGTGAAGAGGAGGAGGAGGAGGGTGAAGACGCCGAGCCGGCTGGTGGAGCAGCCGACCAGCCTCCGCCTGACCGCGCCTCCAGCACCACGTCGCGCGCGAGTGCGTCGCCTGCCGCTGGTGGTGACCAAGCCGAGACCTGCTAGGCGGCCACTCCTTCAGCCGGCGAGGCCGCCTTCACCGACCAGCTCGGCCTCCGCACCGCGCCTTAGTCTAGTCTGCCGTCTTTTGTTTTTCTGTCCTGTTACTTTTGGAACAATACTCTGTTAAGTCTGCACAATTCCACCCACTGGGGGTGTATTCGAACCATGTTGATTGCTGGCCTGTTGGGGGCTTTATATGTATATATAACTTATGCATGCATTTGGCTTTTCCTTGTACTTTGCTTTTTATCCTTCTGCTGCCCTCCCTTGGTTGCCGCCTCCCCAGTCAGACAGTTGCTCTGCAATCTGTAGCTGGAGGAGTGCTTGGCCAATTGGGGGGGGGGGGTACTCTTGCTTTGCTGGACTAAAGCTTAGTGTTGAGGAAGCCGGCCAGCCGGCTGTTCTGACAGCCGGCAGGCATGTTTGGAGGCCGTCTTTTTGCTATATAGGTTCGTTGTTCCTTAGCCATTTTTCGTGTGGGCATCCTTTCTGCCTTGCCTCTTGCTAGTCGGACAGTCGGTTCATCGAGCTGCGACTTTCAACAAGAGAGGACTCGGGAGCCGGCACACTACTTTTCTGACTTCAGGTAGAACTTTTAATATAGCTCAAGGCGGCCAGTCCCCGGGCCGACTAGTCGAACCCAGTACCAGACAAGAAATCAAATGTAATAATACATTCATGGATATGACACTTGTCATTCATAGATAAACAAAGGCAGTCCCCGAGTACTGTTCGGGGGGCCTGTTGGTTTGTACTTAATATAAAAGGGTAGCATGATACATACTGCTTTCAACTGTAAAATCGTCTCAGGAGGTTTGCGTTCCATGGTCGCTCCGACTCCTTGCCGGAGTCGTCTCTCTTGCGTGCTCTTGGTTTTTGCGTGTCGATCAGGTAGTAGGAGTCGTTGCCTAGTGCCTTGCTGATGACGAAGGGGCCTTCCCAAGGGGCCGAGAGCTTGTGCTGGCCGGCTGTTCGCTGGATCAGCCGGAGCACAAGGTCACCCTCTTGGAAGGATCTTGGCTTGACCTTGCGGTTGTAGTAGCGGCGCAGCCCTTGCTGGTAGATGGCGGACCGGCTGAGTGCTAACAGCCGGCCTTCTTCCAGTAGGTCGATGCCGTCTTCTCTTGCTTCCTTGGCCTCCTCCTCCGTGTGCATGGTGATCCGAGGTGAGTCGAACTCGATGTCTGTTGGGATGACAGCCTCGGCACCGTACACGAGGAAAAATGGAGTGAAGCCGGTTGACTTGTTGGGTGTAGTGCGCAGGCTCCAGAGGACAGCCGGCAGCTCATCGAGCCAGCAGCCGGCCGATCGCTCCAGTGGTACAACCAGTCGGGGCTTGATGCCGGAGATGATGAGTCCATTTGCTCGCTCGACCTGGCCGTTTGACTGCGGGTGGGCAACTGACGCTAAGTCCAGTCGGATGCCCTGCGTCGCGCAGAAACGTGCCAGTGCTCCTTTGGCAAAGTTTGTGCCATTGTCGATGATGATGCTGTGCGGCACGCCGTACCGAGTAGTGATGTCAGTGATGAATGTCACGGCAGTCGGCCCGTTCAGCTTCTTAATCAGCTTTGCTTCGATCCACTTTGTGAACTTGTCCACAGCGACCAGTAGATGTGTCAAGCCGCCGCGGGCTGTCTTGAAAGGGCCCACCATGTCCAGTCCCCAGACGGCAAAAGGCCAGGTGAGGGGAATGGTCTTGAGTGCAGAAGCCGACAGGTGTTGCTTGGAACTAAAAACTTGGCATCCTCTGCAGCTCTTGACTATTTCTTTAGCATCCTCCAAGGCAGTCGGCCAGAAGAAACCATGGCGGAAAGCCTTGGCCACAAGTGATCTTGAGGCTGCGTGGTGGCCGCATTCGCCTTGGTGGATGTCCTTGAGGATTGCCACTCCTTTTTCTGGCTCGACACAACACTGGAAGACTCCAGTGACGCTGCGCTTCACAAGCTCTCTGTTGATTATTGCATATGTTGCGGCTCGTCGTTGCACTAGTCTTGCTGAGATCTCATCAGCCGGCAGCTCTCTGCTGACTAGGAACTTGAGGATGGGCTGGGCCCATGACGGAGCTGTGACTTCTTCTTTTGTTAATGTAGCCACCATGACTCGGGTGGGTGGGTTGGGTGGCGTGGAATTGGAGTCGGCCACCGCTTCTTGTGTCGTTGCAGTCCCCGGGCCGGGTGCGACTACGGCAGTCCCCGGGCCAGTTGTCAAAGCCCCCGTGCCGCCTGTGGGTTTTCTCCAGTCGGATCCGGCTGCATTTGGTGCAGGCGGTACGAAGATAGAGTCCGACTCTGGAGACGGCTTGATGGACGGCTTGAGGAGGCGCTGGAGGGAGACGCCAGTCGGTATGGCTTGTCGGGTGGAGCCGATTCGTGCTAGGGCATCTGCTTGGTCGTTGTCGGCCCTTGGCACGTGAAGGAACTCGCACCCTTCAAAGTATCCGCTGATCTGTTGGACGAGGAATCGATAGCTCGCCATGTTCGCGTCCTTGGCGTCCCAGTCGCCAGACGACTGCTGGACCACCAAGTCTGAGTCGCCGTACCACAGGATCCGGCGTATGCCGAGCTCTTTGGCTAGCCGGAGCCCATGTACGAGCACCTCGTACTCGGCCACGTTTTTGGAGGCGGCGAAGTGGATCTGCAGTGTGTGCTTGAGCTTGTTGCCTTTGGGAGAGGTGAGGACGATGCCGGCTCCCAAGCCGGTGCGCATCTTGGACCCGTCAAAGTGCATCCGCCAATGGGTAGAGTCGGGAGCCGGCGGTAGGTACTGGGTCTCGGCCCAATCGACGAGGAAGTCGGCCAATGCTTGGGACTTGATGGCGGTGCGGGGTTGGTAGAAGATCGTGTAGGGCGCCAGTGCAATGGCCCATTTAGCCACCCGGCTGGATGCGTCCCGGATGCCTATGATCTCGGCGAGCGAGGCGGTGCACACGACCGTGATGGGGTGCTCCTGGAAGCAGGGCTTCAGTTTCTTGGCAGCAAAGTACACCCCATAGCACATCTTCTGGTAGTGCGGGTAGTTTTGCTTTGAGCTGGATAGCACTTCGCTGAGATAGTACACCGGCCTCTGGACTAGCTGGGCTCGGCCTTCTTCCGGGTGCTGGACCACAACAACAGTACTGACGACTCGGCTAGTCGCGGTGATGTAGAGGAGCATGGGCTCCTTCTCAGTCGGCGCCGCCAAGACAGGCGGAGTGGTCAGCATTTTCTTCAACTCATGGAAGGCTTGGTCGGCTTGGTCGTTCCACTCGAAGTGAGTGGACTTCTTCATGAGTCGGTACAGGGGGAGAGCCTTCTCTCCTAGTCGGCTGATAAAACGATTCAGGGAGGCTAAGCAGCCAGTGAACTTCTGCACATCTCGCAGTTTGGTGGGAATCTCCATCCTCTCGATGGCCTTGATCTTGACAGGGTTGCATTCGATGCCGCGTTCGGAGACCAGGAAGCCTAGCAGCTGGCCGGCTGGCACTCCGAACACGCACTTCTCGGGGTTGAGCTTGATTTGGAATGGGCGCAAGTTGGCGAATGTTTCTTTCAGGTCTTCCAGCAAGGTACCGTGCTTCTCTGTCTTCACCACAATGTCGTCTACATAGACGTGAGCATTTCTGCCGAGTTGTTTCAAGAGGCATTTCTGCATGCAACGCTGAAAAGTGGCACCGGCATTCCTCAAGCCGAATGTCATAGTCAGGTAGCAGAAAGCTCCAAAGGGTGTGATGAAGGCAGTCTTCAGGCGGTCAGCTGGGTCCAACTTGATCTGATGGTACCCTGAGTACGCATCCAAAAAACTTAACAGCTTGCATCCGGCTGTGGAGTCTATCACTTGGTCAATCCGTGGCAGAGCAAACGGATCCTTTGGGCAGGCCTTGTTCAGGCTGGTGTAGTCTATACACATATGCCACTTGTTATTCTTCTTCAGAACCAGAACTGGGTTGGCAAGCCATTCTGGAAAGAACACTTCCATGATAAAGCCAGCGGCAAGGAGCCGGGCTATCTCTTCTCCCACGATTCTTCGCTTCTCTTCTGATAGTCGACGGAGGGGTTGCTTGACGGGCTTCGCGTCAGCACGGACATGTAATTTGTGCTCGGCGAAATCCTTCGGGACACCCGGCATGTCCTTTGGGGACCATGCAAAAATGTCTCGATTCTCACGGAGGAAGTCGACGAGCTCGCCTTCCTATTTACTGTCCAAATGCGCCCCAATGACAGCGAACCTCTCCAGGTTCTCCAGGTCCAGAGGTATCCTCTTCGTCTCTTTGGCCGGCTGGAAGGAGCCCTGCGCATCACAATCTTTGGGGTTGGGGGACAGGGCCGGCTGCTTGCCGGCCATGGCCACAACCCGTTCCAGCATCTTCTTCTCTTCTGCCACCACGAGGGACTCGGCCAGCCGGCTGCTGGCCATGGCGCACTCGATGGACTTCTTGTAGTCGCCGGCTACCGTGATGATCCCCTTCGAGCTCGGCATCTTCATCTTCAGGTAGGCATAGTGGGGCACAGCCATGAACTTGGCCAGAGCAGGTCGGCCAAGCAGAGCATGATAGGGGCTCTCCAAATCCACTACCTCGAACCAGATTGCTTCTCGGCGAAAATGATCTTTGTCTCCGAAGAGAACATCCATTTTAATCTTGCCGATTGGGGAGCAAGACAAGCCCAGGATGATACCATGGAAGACGGTGCGGCTCGGCATGAGCTGCTTCGCTTTGATGTTCAGCTTCTCCATGGTATCACGGTACAGTATGTTGATACTGCTTCCGCCATCTATCAGGACGCGGGAGAATCGGGCAGCTCGCCTCTCCGTCGCGAGGGTGACATCCAATACCATTGCATAGGAGCCAGGAGAGGGCATCACCTCTGGGTGGTCGGCCTGGCTCCAGCTGATTGGCTTCTCTGACCAGTGCATGAACTCGGGGGTGCTAGAGGCGACTGCATTAACTTCTTGATGCTGTCGGCGTCGACTGCGCTTGTCGCCGGCTTGACTGGTGAGGACGACGTAGGCGGCGTGCTCTTCGGGGAATTCGTCTTGGATGGCGCCGACTGCCGGTCGAGCCGCCGACTGTTGGGGGGCTGGAGGCGGCGGACCGGGAGGCGGAGGCGGCAACATCCCCTCGCCCTTGGTGATGCGGGTGAGCCAATGGCATTTCCGGGTTGTGTGGTTGGACGGCTTCGCGCCGCTGTGGAATTTGCAGGGGGCATCGAGAGCCTGTTCGTAGGAGAAAGCCGGCTGCCAAGCCAGCCTGCCACCCTTCTTCTTGGGAGCGGGCCGTTCTTCGGGCTGCTCATCTTCAACGGTGGCCACCTGCCGACTGGTGGAAGTCGGCATGGGGGCCTTGCGCTTGTGGTCGTTCTGGTAGGGGCGCCGATTAGGGTCGCCAGCCGGCGTCTTAGGAGCCGGAGCAATCACCTTCCCCGAGGCGTCTACTCGGAGCTCGGTCTTCATTGAGGAGTCGGCCGTGGCGTACTTGTCCGCGATGACCAGCAACTCGTCGAGGGTAGCCGGCTCATCGCAGAGGAGTCGGTGCTTGAGGAGGGTGCCCTCTCGGCACCCGGCGGTGAAGTACTCGATGGCCTGGACCTCATGCACCCCCTCGCAGGAGTTGCGGAGCTCGGCCCACCGCGTGAGGTAGTCGCGGGTCGACTTGTTGGGCCCTTGGATGCAGAGGGAGAGCTGGCGAGGCTTGGGAGGCCGCTTGTAGGTGCTGGTGAAGTTGCGGACGAAGACTTCTATGAAGTCCAGCCAACTGTTGATGCTGTAGGGCTTGAGGCTGTTGAGCCATGTGCGCGCCGTGCCTTGCAACATGAGGGGGACGTACTTCACGGCGACGCGCCGATTGCCGTTGGCTATGCTGACGGCCGTGGAGTAGTCGATGAGCCAATCTTCCGGCTTCACCGAGCCGTTGTACTTGGGCGTGTCTTTGGGGAGCGAGAACCCTTTGGGGAAGGGCTCGTCGCGGATGCGGGGGCCAAAGCATGGCGGGCCGACATCGTCTTCTTCTTCTAACGCCAAGGATCGAGCAAGGCGGTCGATCCGGTGGCGGGCGTCGTTCTCGCCGACTCCTTCTCGACGGCCGAGTCGGTCGCCAAGAGTCGGGTGCGTGATAGGCGGCGGGGTGAGACGTCGCTCTCTTCGAGGCGGGGGGGGGGAGGCAGATTTCCTTGGTGCTCCACCGCTCGCGGGCGGCCTTCCGCGTCGCGCTCGATGGTGATGCGAGTCCGGCTGTGGCTAGCAGCCGGCTCCTTGTCTTTCTTCTGGCGAGCGCCGCTCGCAGTCGGCGAGCGGGACGTCGCGGCGTGCTCCCGGCGCGGGGGATGACTATCAGCACGGGTGCCGGCTTCGTGCCGTTCTGCAGCCGCGTCGATCAGCTTCTGGATCCGTCTTGTCATGTAGGGGAGCTCATCGGCTCCCAGCCCATTGAGCTCTTCTGCGGCCGCCTGGGCGGCTCGCAGATTCTCGAGCGGGGTGGCGTAGACGGGGTGATCCGCCCCCAGCATGCTGGCGACGGCCGCGCCGCGCTTCTGGACGAAGCCGGCTCGGCTCGGGCCGCTAGGCGGCGGCGTACCGAAGGCGGCGCGGTCGACTTCGCGCTGGTGGGCCTCGATGAGGCGTCTCATGGAGGCTATCTTCTGGCCTTCCGCGATGAGGGCGAGGCGGCGTGCCTCCAGGGTCTCGGCGTCGGCATCGGCCGGGATGGGGACGGAGAGGTCGTGCATCGCCACTTGCAGGGCGTCGTGGGCGTTCTCGCCCGAGTTGGCGACGTGGCTGATGACCAGCACTTCGGTGACAGTGCTGCTGCCGCTGTCAGCTCGAGGGAGAGGATCGTCGAAGACCACCACGTCAGAGGGGTAAGCGTCGAGCGATGCCGTGTCGGAGTCGACAAGCATCGGGTCGGTGGAGCCGACCGACTCCACATCTGCAGCAGGCTGGCTGGAGACGTGAAGCTGGTCGAGGAGGCTGACGAGGCGGCTCTCGGGGTAGTCCGTGCCTGCGTCGGACGCTGGCTCGTCGGAGATGCGAGTCTCGCCGAGCAGATCGGCGAGGCAGCTCGCTGCGCAGGCGTCGTCGACGCCTTGCAGCGCGTCGAGGCAAACGCCATCGGGCACAGCAGGCTGGCTGCGCTCGCGGGGGAGGAAGAGGGTTCCCGTCCAGAACAGGTCTCCGGATGACGGTGCACCTGGCCCCACGGTGGGCGCCAAATGTCGGGTGGTTGGTGCGACATATGCCAACGGGTGGCTTATCATTGTGGGTGCCAATAAGACGTCGCCGGTGCCTGGAAACGGGATGAGGCGAAGACATGCACGCCGGCGGATCTTACCCAGGTTCGGGGCTCTCCGAGGAGATAACACCCCTAGTCCTGCTCTGCGGGGTCTCCGCATGATCACTAGATCAGTAAAAGTAGCTACAATCACTCCTAGAGCTGTTGGGTTCAAGGGAGAAGAAGAACAAGGCTAGCTCTCACTTCTCTCTCTCTATGGTGTGTATGCTATGCTCAGAAGCCAACCCTTTGCATGGGTGCTCCGGGGGGTTTATATAGGCCTACCCCTGGGGGTACAATTGTAATCCGGCTGGGCTCTGGTCCCAGCCATCAGTGTCTACGCTCGCCGGCTTCTCCGCCGGTCGTTGGGGCCCGCCGACTAGTGGGTCCTGCCGGCTGCCGGCCTCTTGGTCGACAGGCCGGCCCCACCGCCTAGGATCTTGTCGGCGGCTGCTTACTGTAGCCTCGCCCCTGATGACGAGGGTGTTGTTGAGGTAATCGTGGCTACAGTGGGCCGCCTCGAGGGTCCTTACTGTAGCCTTACCTAGTCTTGTCTCCTTAATGGGGCGCATGCTTCGAGGGAGGGGGTAGCCGGCTTCTGGGGGCCGGCTATGCCCTTGGCCGACTGGGGGAGGCCGGGCCGCCTCCGCGCTTCTCTCTGGCCGAGGGGACCCGCCGCCCGTGGGCCGTACGAGAGTCTGTCGTGGATGACGTTGAGGCTAGCATGGCTACAGTGCCGAGCCGAACGGGAGACGGCCGTCCCGTACGGCCTCCTGTGGCCATGCTTGCCTTGGGCTTCGGGGGTAGTCGGCCGCACTGTGGCCACACCCCGTCTTGTCACCGTTATGTGGGTGTAGCTTTGGTGGTTGTGGTCTCAGCCGGCTTCTTGGAGTCAGCGCTCTTCGAGGCTGGCTTCCTGGAGTCGGCCACCCCGCGGATATCCTGGGGGGGGGGGAGGTTGCTGAGGCTGGGCCGCCTCCCGTGAGTCGGCTTCGGGGGTAGCCGGCCAGGGGAGGTGGTCCAATGCTTGGAGTGCTTGGAGGCCCAAAGGCCTGATAATTTTTCAGAAGAACCAGGGGCAGTCGGTTAGGCTACCCGTGGCCATTTACTCCGACAACACCTCACGGCCAAAATGTTTGAAAATTCTCCCCGCTTCTCGAACAAACGGATGAAAACTCACAAAGTGACGCACAAATGATTTGTGCATCTTTGCTAGGCTGATAGTAAGGGGGTATCATAGCTAGTATATATCATGCATGCCAAGTAGGCAATTTTGATGAGCTGTCATAGAATTAATTAAATGAAGAAAGAGAGGGTTAAGTATCATATCATGAAACCGTATCATAATAAATGTTATGCTACTATGTGTCATGCATGACAATATAAATAAAGTACTACATATGATACTAGCTAATCTATGATACTATGCATTATTAGAGCAAGTAAGTACACAATAGAGTGACATAAGACTAGCCACAATGGGTAGTAACATAGAATGTTACTAGTCTATGTTACTACCTCTATAATGGGGAGTAACATATGTGTAGTAACATGCAACACTTCATTTATTAGGCTATAGACTCATCTTGCCTTGAGATGTGTGATGTTACTCAGACTAGCCACAATGGGTAGTAACATAGACTAGTAACATGCCCATGTGTTACACTAGTCTATGTTACTACCTCTATAGTGGGGAGTAACATATATGTGTGGTAACATGCAACACTTCATTTATTAGGCTATAGACACATCTTGCCTTGATATGTACATGTGATGTTACTCATACTACTAGTAACTAGCTATGTTACTACTTTCCTCTCTTTCTTCATTTATTGCTTGCCACATCATCTACTTTATCTAGATATGTGTGATGTTACTACCTATGTTACTCCCATTGTGGGTAGTCTCATACTATAGTAAGACTATACCCACAGTGGGAGTAACATAGGTAGTAACATCACACATATCCACTTTCCTCCATTTCTTCATTTATTGCTTGCCACATCATCTATTTTATCTAGATATGTGTGATGTTACTACCTATGTTACTCCCACTGTGGGTAGTCTGGCTATAAGGAATAGAATAATATATATGTGCTTATTAGTTCGAGGAAAGAGAAGAGAAGCGGGCACTTGGTTAGTACAACCAACTACAACAGGAGACCCAAGACACTTTGTGAGGATGTAAGGTGGGCCAACTATTAATAAACTAGTACGTATATAAAACTTATTATTGTACATACCCGCTAAGAGGTTGGCTGTATATGACATGTCAACTTCTTATAGCCGACCCTTGGCTGTATTATTAACCATGCTCTTAGTGAGGTACCTAGTATATCATAGACGACTAGCTAGTACTATCAGACTAGCCACGGTGGGAGTAACTTCATCAGTAACACCGACTCCAACTCAGCAAACTTGCTTATGTGGCAATAAGTTAATGAGGAGAGAGATAGTTTTAGTAACTTAGATAGTTTAGCATCACATGTCCCAATGCAATATGAGTCTGTAACCTAAGAAATGAAGCTTTGCATGACACTACACTTATGTTACTACCCACTATGAAGGTAGTAACATATATAGTCTAGGGATATGTGTATGTTACCAGTGTACTACTCTCCATTGTGGCTAGCTAGTCTCATACTCCCTCCTTTCCGGTTTAGCTAGGCTGGTTGTAATGGTATTATCATAAGCGGTATCATGCATGCCAACTAGACTTTCTGGATGATGCTATACTACTTTGTGTCATGCATGGCCATAAATACGGTCATCTATGATACATACTCCCTCCGTAAACTAATATAAGAGCGTTTAGGTCACTATTTAGTAATCTAAACGCTCTTATATATATATTAGTTTAAAGAGGGAGCTAGTTGAAAGGACATGCGGTGCCCCCATGTGTGGTTTTGGTAATTGATGACAATCTGTATGGACTAATGGTTGCATTGAGTTATGTTTGAAGGATTTGTCCATAGGCATTTCTTGAAGTCCATGTGTTGGTTTCAAGGAGTTTATGAGTTGACCAAGGTGTTATTAAGGAATTATCCAAAGATTGGTCATGTGAGTGTTGAGCTTATTGCAAGCATGTATTGAAGAAGAAGATTGTGTGATCATTCATGTTTACCTTCAAGACATCATCCAAATGAAGAGAGTTGGAAAGATTCAAGGTTGATCAAGACTAAGTCAAGAGTGAATCAACTTGATCAGCTCACAAAGCGTAGAAGATGTACCGAGAGGGATCAAGTGATCCCATGGTATGGTAAGCATTGTCCATTGCACTTTGTGTACTAACCCATGGTCTATGTGAGAGTTCTATGTGGGATTAGGTACGTGTCCATGGGCTTGCGTCAAGAGGAAGATATCGTACAACCCATGGAAAGGATGACATCAAGTGGTGATCGTCATCAAGATTGACGTGTGCAAGTTCAAGTGTAGCATCACTAAGAGATCAAGTGCTTGAAGCTTTCCATCCATTGTGGTGTCAATGGACTTGTGAAGATGTGCCGAAGAGTGGCTCACCCATAGTGGAGTATGGGGGAGCAATCATCTAGTCTCCATCGACCCAACGCAATCAAGACAGGTGGTCCATCTTGAGGAGGACAAGATCGTCATCATCTAGCTCAAGTGGATCATGTGCAAGGCAAAGGTTTGCCCTTGATAGGTTTTCTATTTTACCGGTCTCATGGTGGTAGTTGGGAGACCAGGTTATAGGATCGTTTGCCGTACTATCAAGGGGGCCTCTCAAGTTGGTAGCTTGATCGTATCGTTCATAGAGAGCTCAAACCATTGCATCCTTGCATCATCTTTCTTGGTTCTGTTTGTGAGTCTTAGAGCTTATGATCATCTTGATGACAAGCTCGAGTTCATTGAAAATGGAGTTCACATGCTTCTTCTATTGCGTTTTCGGTGTTGGAGGTTTTACCGGACTTATTCAAGGAAGGGTTCTCACCATTTTCTTATGGGCCTTTTCTAATTTGCTTCTTATTGTTATTTCTATCAAGATTGTGTTAGCCCCTGTCGCTAGCTTTCCAACAAACTTGGTTTCGTTGAATTCGGAGTCCGTTTGCAGAAGTTGTGTCAGTTTTGGTGTCCTTAAAAGGGTTGCAGCTGTACTACCGCCCATGGGAGCGGTACTACCGCGGCTACTTCCGTGGCTACTTCCGCTCCAGACCAAAAACTCGTCATAAGTCCAGTGGTGGTAGGCACGAATGTATTTTTTTAGTACCGCTCGCAAGCAGTAGTACCGCTCGGTAGTACCGTGAGGACGAGCGGTAGTACCGCTCTGTGTGCGCTGTGAGCATAACGGTTGGATTTTTCCCCACCTATAAAAGGGGGTCTTCTTCCCCAATGAACCTTATCCTTTTGAGCTCGTGTTCTTCCCCCATTGTTGACCTTCTTTGAGCTTGCTAACTCTCAATCCCTCCATGGATTCTTGCTAGTTTTTGAGGGAAAAGAGAGAGGAGATCTAGATCCACATTTCCACCAATCACTTTCTCCTCTATGTGAGGGGAACCCTGTGGATCTAGATCTTGGAGTTCTTGGTGTTCTCCTTCTTATTCTTCCTCTCATTTTCCTCCCTAGCATTAGTTGCTTCGGTGGGATTTGAGAGAGAAGAACCTGGGCACTCCGTGTGCCCTTGCCATTGCATTTGGTGCATCGGTTTGAGTTCTCCACGGTGATACGTGGAAGTTACAAGTTGAGAAGCTTATTACTCTTGGGTGCTTGGTACCCTTGAGCTTGTTCCTCTTGGGTGCTTGGGCGCCCTAGATGGTTGGTGGTGCTCGGAGCTCAATCATTGTGGTGTAAAGCTTCGGGCAAGCGTCGGGGTCTCCAATTAGGTTGTGGAGATCGCCCCGAACAATTTGACGGGTACGGGTGACCGCCCCCAAGGGTTGCCAAAGTGTACGGGTTCGCTGACGCCCCCAAGGGTTGCCATTTGTACGGGTTCGGTGACCGCCCTCAAGGGTCCCTTAGTGGAATCACGACATCTTGCATTGTGTGAGGGCGTGAGGAGATTACGGTGGCCCTAGTGGCTTCTTGGGGAGCATTGTGCCTCCACACCGCTCCAAACGAAGATTAGCATCCGCAAGGGTGTGAACTTCAGGATACATCGTCGTCTCCGCGTGCCTCGGTTATCTCTTACCCGGGCCCTTTTCTTATGCACTTTACTTTGTGATAGCCATATTGTTTCTTGTCATATATCTTGCTATCACATAGTAGTTTATCTTGCTTAGCATAAGTTGTTGGTGCACATAGGTGAGCCTAGTTGTTGTAGGTTTTGTGCTTGACAAATTAACCGCTAGGTTTATTCCGCATTTGTTCAAGCCTAAACCGTAATTATTTTAAAGCACCTATTCACCCCCCTCTAGGCAACATCCACGATCTTTCAATTGGTATCAGAGCCTCGTCTCTCTTTTTTAGGCTTAACTGCCTAGAGAGTAAAGATGTCGACTAGGGGATTAGGATTCTCTGACACTCTTAGTTTTGATGGCACAAATTTTGATGTTTGGGTAATTCGCATGCTTAATCTCTTTAGGGTCATGGACCCAAATTTAGAGTGAATTGTAGATATGGGTTTTTCTCCTCCAAAGGATCCCCAAAGATTATCTTTAGAGGATGAGAAAAACTCTTATCTCAATGCTCAAGCTTCTAATGTGCTTTTCGATGCTTTGAGCAATGTAGTTATATTTCAACTCATGCCATTCCGGGATGCTCATGAGTTGTGGACAAAGCTTCAAGATAAATATGGTGTGTCCAAGATTTGTGGGGATGATTGTTCTCCCTCCACCTCCGGCCGTGTTGCCTTCTCAACTTCTTGTACTTCACCTACATGTGGATTTCCACAAGGTAATGTTATGGTGAGTAGTGTTGGTCATTGCAATGACGATAGTGTGCTTATCGTTGATGACTCTTCATCACTACCTTGTTGCAATGCTCCATCTTTGGACTTTAACACTTCGTGCACCTTACATGTTTCACATGCTTGTGTTGATAGTCCGTGCATATCATGTAGAAATTGCTTGAATAAATCTCATAATGATATGCTTTCTATATCTTGTTGCCATGATAAAAATGCATGTATTTCCTCGAGTTGTTGTGCTAACAATGTAGAGGAAACCCAACACTCCATGGAACAAGATGTGGTCTCAAATGGTGTTTCAAGGGATCCTACATCATCATCTATTGCTTTATGCCTTATGGCTAAGGCTTCAAAGGTATCTCCTACTTTGAACCCCTATATGTCTCTTGATGATGATTTTAATGCTAATGATGATGAGGATAATGATGAAGAGAATGATAGTGTTGCCTCCTTAAAAATTAAGGGGGAAATGATTTTTAGAGCTCTTCATAAGAATAAAATTGCTTGTTCCAACTTCATGGAAATCATGTCATTTGCTATTGAGGGCAAGAAATATATTGATGAGTTGGAATCTCATCTTGAGGAGCATGAGGTCACCATTGACAAAATGGAAGGTCGTGAGCGTGATTACGCTAATGAGATGCTGACCTCTCCCAAGCTCTTGAACTTGAACAAACCACCAAGGAATCTCTTGAGGAGACTTTTGCTCTAGAATTATCTAGAGTGAAGGAATCTCATGATAGAGCTCTTGAGGGGCCAATGTTTTTAAAACTAAAAATGCTAAGCTTGAAGTTGCTCATGCTAGACTCCTTGAGGATTTTGAGCACCTCGAAAATGGCTCAAGGGTCATTGAGGGTGAGCTCACCAAACTCACCGAGTCTCATGCTCAACTTGAAGCTTCTTATTTAAAAGAGCTTTCCAAGTTGTCCTCTCCTCTTGTTGTTAATGATGATGCTTGTGCTACTAACTCTATTACTTGTGAAGCATCCATTTTGAAGGAGAATGTTGAGCTACGGGCTCAACTTGAGTTGCTATCTAGCAATTACGGAAAATTGGAAGAAAGTCATGAAAGGCTCTCAAGCTCTCATGATGATCTTCTAGTATCCCATAATGTGCTAAAGATAGCTCACGAGGCCATGATTGCGAAGGTAACATCTAGTGAGCCTCATGTGGATACTAGCACTACTTTTAGTCAAAATGCTATACTGCCTTGTGCTAGTCCTCGTGATTCATCCATGCATAACATTGGTACATCTTGTGATGAATTGCTTTCCTTGCCGTGTTTCTCTAACGATGAAGCTTATACTTCCTCTAGTGCTTGTGTTGAGACTAACCATGTAGAGGAAATAAAAGAGCTCAAGGCCCAAGTCACTTCTTTGAAGAAAGACTTGGAAAAGTGTCATGAAGGGAAGGCCATACTCAACAATATCTTGAGTGTGCAAAAATCCCCATTGACAAAGGTGGACTTGGATTTAACTCCAATAAGAAGAAGAAGTCCAAGAGCAACAAGAAGAAGGTCCAAAAACAAGTCAAGAATTCGTCCAAGATCATTTGCTTCAAGTGCAAAATTGAAGGGCATCATGTTAGATCTTTCCCTTTGAATAAGAAGGCCATTAGTGACAAGCAACAAGGGAAGCGGCCACAAGTTCATTCTCATGCTCAACCTCAAGTTGAAGAAAGACCTCTTCCCAAGAAAACTCAAGCTAATGCTTCTCAAGTTGAGAAATCAAGTGAGAAGAAAGTTAAGAGTAGACGTTGCTACCTATGTCGTGAGAAAGGTCACCTTGCTTCCTCATGCACTAGTGGCAACTTATCCAACCCAATTATTATTGATGATATCTATTCTCTTGGGAAGGATAAGGTTGGCAATGTGTTTGCCAAGTTTGTTGGTACTGAAAGTGGTGTCAAGAAAAGAACCATTTGGGTTGCCAAGCCTATTGTGACTAACCTCTTAGGACCCAACTTGGTTGGGCACCAACAAGCTCAAATTTGATCAATAGGTGTTATTGGAGGGCATTGCAGACTTGGCTACATTATGAAGAATTAAGGGGACTTCATCATTCTTAGTGTCTCAAGCCAAGTTAATTGGGTTATTAAGTTTCTATACTATATCCAATGTGCCTCCTTCCGGTAACTTGTACTTAAATTGTTTACATTGAAAGTTACTTGCCCCTCTGCATGTTTTGGTTTTGTTCCTTGCATGTGTTTGAATATGTTGTGCGTCCAATTGCTTATCTTGAGTAATCAAGTATGTGTGTGTTGGTTTGCACATCATGTACATGTGTGTCGTATGTTGAGCCTTTATGCATCTTGTTTGTATCTTAGTTGGCTCTTATGAGAGATTAATGGAATATCCCATTATGGGGGAGTGATGTGCTTTGTACACCTCACAATCCTATAAATGTGTGTACATGAGGAATACCATCTAGTATTGATATTACAAGATTATCTAGTCGCTATGTGGTATGTCTTCTCATGAGAAATTCAAATTCTAAATTGTCCATTAATTATCTCTTGTTGGATCGTTATTTTGCCTCTTGTTTATCTTTAAGTGGTATCACATTATGGGGGAGTAATATGCTATGTGTATATTACTAGTCTAGAAAATGTGTACATTCGAGATATTGTCACCTAGAATTGATATTGTAAATTATCTTGTTCCTAGGTGGCATGTTAGCTCTACAAGTTGCAATTTGCTTGTGTTTGGTGTGAAGATGATGTCAGATATCCTTGCTATGTACCACCGGAAATTATTTCCAAATACTTCTTGTCTTTTCACAATTGGTACTCACTTATGTGTGGTAGAAATTATTGATCATCTTCACGTTGGCGTTTGCTTTTTATTTGCCTTATCTCTTGCCAGGTTTCTGTCAACTCCCTTTGCCTTCCATGCCACTTGAGGATCTTGTTGTTTTCTTGATCTTGTCTAGTTTTCCTTGATATAGTGAACGTGGTGATCCTACCTTGTGCATTTTGTATTCAAATGCAAATTCTCTATAATGCACAACTCATGGGGGAGCTATCCTATTTTCTATAAAACACTAAACTTGTGATCCATTTTAAGTGTGTGTTGGTGAACACAAACCGTTTCTTTTTGGTACTTTGTGCCATCATGAAACTTTGTAGAGAGCTTGGTTTGTTTGGAACCATTCTCTCTTTTGGGAGTTTGACATCTTTGTTTTTGCGTGTATCATTGGATATCTCGTTCCTTGATGTATCTTTCAGTTGATATCCTCCAAGTGATGATTTATTCTTTTGGTATCTTTTCTTCATTTGGTTTTTCTTTGTCATTTGGTATCGGTTCTTGAAAGTCTTGAGCATGCATATTAACTTCATGTAGTTTCCTTGGCATGCTTTCTTTCTTTGACCCAATATATAGGGGAAACTCCACCAAGTCTCAAATTGGATGAGATGTGCATGAATTTCATTTCCATATCATGAATTTCATTTTCGTATCTATATGCACATATTTATGTGGAGTTTTTTCCTATTATTGTTGGTGTTTCTAACTCTTTGGTCCCAATGAGTTTGGGTACCATTTTGTTTGTGTTGTTGTTCTAGGAACAATTGGAGATGCATTGGATGCTCGGCTCACTTACAAGGAAGGTGGTGTCACCATGTGCTTATTGGAGTCAAGCTAGGATGCTCAATGAACTACAATCTATTACCTTCAATTGGTTTCTTCTACATCCTTCCAATGATATCTCGGTAACAAGTATCTATTCATGCATTCTTTTCTTGCATTCAACCTTGTGTAGGTTGCATCTTGGCATGATATTCATTCCATCTTGTGATACTTGTTTCCTTTCTCAAAGCATCTCAACGATGATCTCATTTTGCTAGTTGTGATGTCTTTGATGGTTGTGTGGTAGGAATTCATTTATATACAGTAAGACCATATCTAGCCATGTGCTATGCTTCCAAGCAAATATCTTATTGGTATATCTATGACTTCCTTTTGAATATCTTGTTCCTTTGTGTTGTAACTATTTCGGGTGTACATCCTTCTTTGTAGATATATATCATCATGATTTCGTCTACCTAGAACCTTATACACTTGAGAGAAATTACATCTGTAGAAGATATCCTTTCTTTCATGTCCACCTTGTCTTTCTTATGTTATTTCTTTGGTGGCTCCGTGAAAGCTTTTGCCTTGAGTGTGTGTCTTATCTCATTGCATCTTGATGCACTCTTGTGTGGTGAAGATTATTTTCCTCATGCTTATCTCGACGAGGCTTTTGCCATCTAAGTGGTATCCCTCGTCTTGATGAGGCTTTCATCTTCTATCTCCACCATGGGTTGTCACAAGCTTTGTTGTTATCTTTTTAGTGAGCTTGTGAACCCATTTGCTAGTGGGTGGGTGTGGGAAGGAATGTCATGCACCGTGTATCTCATTTATCCAATACTATGTTGATCCTTAATGCTCATCCGTATTTTAGTCTTCTCAAGTGCTTTGCCATGACTCACACACATCATGTTGGTTGAACCTATTCTTAAGTTGCCTCTTTTACATGTTGCTCAACCATGTATTTGTTGCAAGTGCTAGGCTTTGTTTCCTATATGCTCACTTACACTTGTTGTGAGTTTCTATTGATTTTGGGGGAGCTATGATCCTATTTTGTGCACTTGGTATCCTAATACAAAAAATTCTTATGTGTGCATAAATCATGGGGAGATTCTCTAGTTTCTTTAGATCATTCCTTTGCTCTTATCATAATATCCTTTATTCATGTGGCTCATAGGATCATTGGCCTAGTTGGTTCAATTGGTATCTTTTGATAGCTTGCTTCAATTGGTATCTTTTGATTGCTTGTTTCTCTCTTTGTTATGTATTAGCGGCATATCATTCTTTTGCAATCTTTGGGCCTCAATATAGTTTGTCTTCCTCCAAGTATTTACCATTGGATATGTGTATTGCATTCCACTCTCTTGTTGAGAAATACACAATTTATGGAGGACCACAATTTATATTGGCCTTCTAAGCTTTTCGCCCACAATGGGGGAGAAGTTTCAGAGAGTTTTGTGGAGAAGCTTTGGTTTATGTTTCCTTAGCATTTGCATCTCATTCGCAAGCATTATTGGTTGTTGCATTGCGTGGTGATGCTTAATTCCTTATATAAACTCTCTTGAAAGTGATTGTCATCAATTACCAAAATGGGGGAGATATTTCAGAGAGTTTTGTGGAGAAGTGATAACCCACAAGTATAGGGGATCACAACAGTTTTCGAGGGTAGAGTATTCAACCCAAATTTATTGATTCGACACAAGGGGAGCCAAAGAATATTCTCAAGTATGAGCAGTTGAGTTGTCAATTCAACCACACCTGGATAACTTAGTATCTGCAGCAAAGTATTTAGTAGCAAAGTAGTATGATAGTAATGGTAACGAAAGTAACGGTAGCAAAAGTAATATTCTTGGTGTTTTGCAGTGATTGTAACAGTAGCAACGGAAAAGTAAATAAGCGGAGAACAATATGTGAAAAGCTCGTAGGCATTGGATCGGTGATGGAGAATTATGCCGGATACGGTTCATCATGTAACAGTCATAACATAGGGTGACTCAGAACTAGCTCCAATTCATCAATGTAATGTAGGCATGTATTCCGAATATAGTCATAAGTGCTTATGGAAAAGAACTTGCATGACATCTTTTGTCCTACCCTCCCGTGGCAGCGGGGTCCTAATGGAAACTAAGGGATATTAAGGCCTCCTTTTAATAGAGTACCGGAACAAAGCATTAGCACATAGCGAATACATGAACTCCTCAAACTATGGTCATCACCGGGAGTGGTCCCGATTATTGTCACTTCGGGGTTGCTGGATCATAACACATAGTAGGTGACTATAGACTTGCAAGATAGGATCAAGAACTCACATATATTCATGAAAACATAATAGGTTCAGATCTGAAATCATGGCACTCGGGCCCTAGTGACAAGCATTAAGCATAGCAAAGTCATAGCAACATCAATCTCAGAACATAGTGGATACTAGGGATCAAACCCTAACAAAACTAACTCGATTACATGATAGATCTCATCCAACCCATCACCGTCCAGCAAGCCTACGATGGAATTACTCACGCACGGCGGTGAGCATCATGAAATTGGTGATGGAGGATGGTTGATGATGATGACAGCGACGGATTCCCCTCTCCGGAGCCCCGAACGGACTCCAGATCAGCCCTCCCAAGAGGTTTTAGGGCTTGGTGGCGGCTCCGTACCGTAAAACGCGACGAATCCTTCTCTCTGATTTTTTTCTCCCTGAAAGTGAATATATGGAGTTGGAGTTGAGGTCGGTGGAGCGTCAGGGGGCCCACGAGGTAGGGGGCGCGCCCCCCACCCTCGTGGACAAGGTGTGGGCCCCCTGGCATGGATTTTTCTTCCAGTATTTTTAATATTTTCCAAATAGATGTTCCGTGGAGTTTCAGGTCATTCCGAGAACTTTTGTTTCTGCACATAAATAACACCATGGAAAGTCTGCTGAAAACAACGTCAGTCCGGGTTAGTTCCATTCAAATCATGCAAGTTAGAGTCCAAAACAAGGGCAAAAGTGTTTGGAAAAGTAGATACGACGGAGACATATCAACTCCCCCAAGTTTAAACCTTTGCTTGTCCTCAAGCAATTCAGTTGATAAACTGAAAGTGATAAAGAAAAACTTTTACAAACTCTGTTTGCTCTTGTTGTTGTAAATATGTAAAGCCAGCATTCAAGTTTTCAGCAAAGATTATGACTAACCACATTCACAATAACTCTTAGGTCTCATGTTTACTCATATCAATGGCATAACCAACTAGCGAGCGATAATAATAAATCTCGGATGACAACACTTTCTCAAAACAATCATGATATGATATAACAAGATGGTATCTCGCTAGCCCTTTCTGAGACCGCAAAACATAAATGCGGAGCACATTTAAAGATCAAGGACTGACTAGACATTGTAATTCATGGTAAAAGAGATCCAGTCATAGTCATACCCAATATAAATTAATAGTAATGGATGCAAATGACAGCTGCGCTCTCCAGCTAGTGCTTTTTAATAAGAGGGTGATGACTCAACATAAAAGTAAATAGATAGGCCCTTCGCAGAGGGAAGCAGGGATTTGTAGAGGTGCCAGAGCTCGGTTTTGAAATAGAGATAAATAATATTTTGAGCGGCATACTTTCATTGTCAACATAACAACCAAGAGATGGCGATATCTTCCATCACTACAAAAAAAAGACACATCCGTGACATTTTGGGCCGAACGAATTTTTTTTCTGTCATACATATGACACTTCTATGACGATAATTGTGACAAAACCCGGTATCATCATAGATGTGGTGGGCTCCTACTTCTATGACAAAAAATCATGACAGAAAATGGGCTTTTCGTCCTGGGCGGGCCGGAGACGCAGCTGCATGACATTCTTTGGGCCGTCCATGACGGAAAAAACCGTGGTAGAAGCGAGGGCTAGGAAAATTTCGGGGAGTTCCCGGTTACGGTGGGAGGTCGGGGGCCGAGTGATGCGCGTTTCTCTCGTACACGTACGCGTGTGTGTGCGAGGCGTTGGCTCTAACTGAACCCGAGCTAGGCGTTGGGCCCTAACTGTAATGCCCCAAGACCGACGCTTCAGAAGACTTCCTTATTTTCGTCATCGCCGTGTGTTCCTTTTGGTGCTTGCTCTTTTATTGTTGCATTGCATCATGCCATCATGCCATTAATCTTTGCATAAAACTCAACCAAGTAAATTGCATGGATCTTCGATCTATTTAAATCGAGGGAAATGCACATTGTGATTTCTCTTTATAACATATATCCTCCCAATATTATTAGGGAGCTATATTAAAATATTCCATTAGTTGGAGTTCACCATAACACACTTGCAAATATCCCAATGCCTTTGTTATCTTAATTCTTGGTCTCCAACCTCGCATTATATTTTTTTTCATCTTATTCCGAAGCTCCACCAAAAATCCGAACATTTTTGGACCTTCCCAATCCTCACTTCCTATTCGAATCATTTGTATTTATATCGTCCAATCAGGCCACTTCTATTTTTCCTGGATCAAGCGCATTTTTGTGAGTCCGGGAAAATAATCCCCATGCCCAAACTCCACCCTAATCTCTCTCGACATTTCTTCTAAAGCTTTTGTTTCTTTGAAATAGAGAGATAATTAGAGAGTGAGAGAGAGCCCAGCCGCCAGGCCTCTGGCCATTTCCCTCTCTACTGGGCCGGCCTCTAAGGCCCATCCTTCCTCCTAGTAACCCTAGCCCGATTCGATCCCCATCTCCTTCCCTCCAGCGCCGCCAGTGCCCGACCCCATCTCCCTCCCGAGCGCCGATCCCTTCTCTCCCTCGACCCCTCGCCCTCCTCTCGATCTCTCCCTCCACTCTCTCCCTCGCGCCGCCACTCTCAGGGACGAGCCCCTCTTCTCCTTCCCGAGGCCACCGCCGGCGCCCAGAGCCCTCCGCTCCGCCGTGCCTCCTCCCCGCTGCAGGCCCCTCTCATGGCGCCGCCAGCCTCCAGGAGCTCCCCCTCGCAAGCTTCCTCACCGCCGCCTCTCCTCCTGCTTCTCCTCGTCGCCACCAACCCGCCGTTCGCCTACTCCATCGACCGTCCTGGCCACCCGTGTTGTTGACGGCCGAAGCCCGGCCGCGTCGTGCCTCTGCTACCGGCGGCCTCGACCTCGAAGACCCGTGCCTCGCCGTCGTTTCCCCTGCCAAGCCCCTTCTGCACGCACCCTCCTGGCAAGCCGTGCCCCTCCATGGCTTTCTGCCCGAGCCACCAACCCGCTGCGTCTACGCCGACGACCTCCGCCTCCAGCCGTTGCCGGCGAGCAAGCCTCGCTGGAGGACGTTGTCCTTGCCCGGTTCCTCGTCGCCAGCCCCAAGCCTTGCCGCTGCCTGCGTCCGTCCACAACTTGCAGCTGCCGGAGCAGGACCTCCTCGTCGCGGCTCTGCCTCCACTAGCAGCCTCCTGCTGCCTGTCATCTCCATGGTCTTGACCAGCCCAAGCCGCCGGGCATTCTGACCCTTGCACATCGCTGTTGACCCGAGGAGACCACCGCCATGTCCAAGGGCTATCCCCGAAGATTTGGATGCGCCAAGTTCCACGACGCCGCATAAGTTTCTTCTTGAACGTGTACGACTACGCAGTTTTGCCAAGTACCACGACATCCGAAGCCCCGGATACACCAAGACCATCCCGGATAACGTCAAGTACCTCTACCGACGACCCTGAACATCTACGAAAACGTGTAACACTACCGTCGCCGAAGACCCGTTTAACGGAACCGTCAAGTTCGACTACCTTCGTGTGTACCACTACTTTCCTTGACGATTTTGAACCGCCACGAAATACACGCTTCAAAGGTATAACCCCGAGACGACACCCGTGGACCGAATGCAAGTGTTGTATGAGTTGCTCGTGTGTGCACCATTTTCGAGAGAGGTCTTTGCACGTTCCTCGATTGCCATACCGCCGTACCGTGGGAACCCGGAATCCGGGAGCACCCCACCATCTCTTGCGTGTGTCACACATTCGCACAATTCTCTTTTGCGCCGGTATCTCCATGAGCTACCGGAACCGATATGTTCCCGTGGCATCATTTTCGTTATCGTTGCCGTGGCACCCTTTTCGTTCCACCACGGTAACAAATGCTTCATAACATGCTCATGTCCACGCTTTCATAAAATTGCTTAGAAACTTGCATATGTCATCCGCGTCATGATAACAACATTTAAAATGTCTAAAATTGATGGTTGCATTAAAATTGCTAAATGACATGAGGATTTTCCGGAATTGTCGTTTGTTATTTCCGGCCTCATTTAAACTTGCCTAGATAGGTTGTTTAATTATGATTCACCCCGTGCCATGTTTATTAACATTTAATATTGTTGGGTACACAACCGAGAGAACTAAACAATTGATGTGGTGTGTCGTCAATATGCAACTCGTTGCATATTGAGCTCCACTTAACTTGTAGTTTCGTTTGTGCACTTTGCCATGCCATGCCTCATTAAACCGGACATGCATCATACTTGATTGTGCATCATGCCAAGTTTATGATTGGGTGTTCACTATGTTGTTTGTTTCTTTCCAGGTTGTTTCTCTCGTTAGCTTCGGTTTCTTTCCGGAGTTGTGAGGATTCGTTCGACTCCGTCTGTTTGTCTTCTTCATGGACTCGTTCTTCTTCCTAGCGGGATCTCAGGCAAGATGACCATACCCTCGAAATCACTTCTATCTTTGCTTGCTAGTTGTTCGCTCTATTGCTATGCCGCGCTACCTACCACTTGTTATATCATGCCTCCCATATTGCCATGTCAAGCCTCTAATCCACTCTTCCTAGCAAACCGTTGTTTGGCTATGTTACCGCTTTTGCTCAGCCCCTCTTATAGCGTTGTTAGGTGCAGGTGAAGATGAAGATTGCTCCATATTGGATTATGTTTATGTTGGGATATCACAATATCTCTTATTTAATTAATGCATCTATATATTTGGTAAAGGGTGGAAGGCTCGGCATTATGCCTGGTGTTTTGTTCCATTCTTGCCGCCCCTAGTTTTCGTCATACCGGTGTTATGTTCCTTGATTTTGCGTTCCTTACGCGGTTGGGTGATTTATGGGACCCCCTTGACAGTTCGCTTTGAATAAAACTCCTCCAGCAAGGCCCAATCTTGGTTTTACCATTTGCCTACCTAAGCCTTTTTCCCTTGGGTTCTGCAGACTCAAGGGTCATCTTTATTTTAAACCCCCGGGCCAGTGCTCCTCTGATTGTTGGTCCAACCCGTCAGTCGCCGGTGGCCACCAGGGGCAACTCTGGGCTCGCCTATCGGAAGCTTGGACAATCCGGTGTGCCCTGAGAACGAGATATGTGCAGCTCCTATCGGGATTTGTCGGCACAGTCGGGTGGCTTTGCTGGTCTTGTTTTACCATTGTCAAAATGTCTTGTAAACCGGGATTCCGAGACTGATCGGGTTTTTTCGGGAGAAGGTTTATCCTTCGTTGACCGTGAGAGCTTATAATGGGCTAAGTTGGGACACCCCTGCAGGGTATTATCTTTCGAAAGCCGTGCCCGCGGTTATGTGGCAGATGGGAATTTGTTAATATCCGGTTGTAGAGAACTTGACACTTGACCCTAATTAAAACGCATCAACCGCGTGTGTAGCCGTGATGGTCTCTTCTCGGCGGAGTCCGGGAAGTGAACACGGTTCTTGGGTTATTTTTGACGTAAGTAGGAGTTCAGGATCACTTCTTGATCATTACTAGTTGACGACCATTCCGTTGCTCCTCTTCTCGCTCTTATTTGCATATGTTAGCCACCATATATGCTTAGTGCTTGCTGCAGCTCCACCTCACTACCCTTTTCCTTCCTATAAGCTTAAATAGTCTTGATCTCGCGGGTGTGAGATTGCTGAGTCCTCATGACTCACAGATACTTCCAAACAGTTGCAGGTGCCGATGAGACCAGTGCAGGTGACGCAACTGAGCTCAAGTGGGAGCTCGATGAAGATCTTGTTTGTTGTGTTGTTTCTTTTCATATTGATCAGTAGTGGGGCCCAGTTGGGACGATCGGGGATCTGGCAGTTGGGTCGTCTTCTTTTCTTTTGGTTCCGTAGTCGGACCTATGTGTGTATCTTGAATGATGTATGATTTAATTATGCATTGTGTGAAGTGGCGATTGTAAGCCAACTCTTTATCCCATTCTTGTTCATTACATGGGATTGTGTGAAGATGACCCTTCTTGCGACAAAACCACAATGCGGTTATGCCTCTAAGTCGTGCCTCGACACGTGGGAGATATAGCCACATCGTGGGCGTTACAAGTTGGTAATCAGAGCCATCCCCGACTTAGGAGCCCCCTGCTTGATCGAATCGCTGGCGTTGTTGAGTCTAGAACAAAAATGTTTTGAGTCTTAGGATTATATATATCGGAGAGTAGGATTCTTTTTACTCCTCAGTCCCTCGTCGCTCTGGTGAGGTTTCCTGACATAGAAGTTTTGACTCTTCTCTCCTCAAATTTCACTAAAAAAAAATTTAGGATCACGCGGGTATCTTGGAATCGTTCTGATGGTTTTGTGACGAGAACATTGTTCTTGGTGCCTCCTGACATTTAGGGGTTGTGGCAGTGTCCCGGGGAGTTGAGCTCCGAGGTGTTGTCGTCACAATTTTATCGTTGCAGTTCTAGAATACCTGAGTTTCGCCGACATCGAAATCTCTTTTATGCAGTTGTTGGTGAGATCACCTCGACGCCACCCAGTACTGGGGCGGGAGTTCGGGAGTATTGCCATAACTCATATAACGGATGTTTTTCGAAGGTTGAGGTAAACGATTTCCGAAGGTTTCTTGGTTATGTGTTGACGGATGGATACAGCTGGATCTAGGGATTGCTAGTTTGGGTGATATATTTTGTGTCCCCTGTATCCCCAACACCAGATTGCATAACCAGAAAGTTTCGGGAGTTTATAAGTGGGAATTCAAGTAGCTCTTAGGATATCTTTCCGACAGATGTATGATATGAGATTGGGGTTCGACATCTAGTGGTCTGCCTTTCCACGGTTGGTTTTACAGTGGTCTCGTAGTGTCTTAAAGAGTCCTTGGCTATGCCGACTCGGGGACGCTTCGTATGTCATGTGCACAGCCTTGTACATGATGGTGCTGTATGATCGAGCCCGTGTGGGCCCCACCACGAAAACTTCAGACGAAATCTCTATCATATGTTTGTTCCGGCTTATTCTGCAAGCCAATCCTTTGTTTTGTTTTATTTGTGGTATTCGAGTTGCTTCGAAGTCAAATGTGGATTTCATACCTTTCCTAAGCGGTGTTCTCATACTTCTATGTGGATACTAATCCTTCTTGATCATCGAGGTCGTCATGTTAATTCTTTCCAACCGACGTGTTTCTCTTCAAGTGCATCCAGTCATTTCAACATTCGCGAGATCAATTCTCAGTTCTTTGCAATGGTGTTTGCTTCAACCGTCCCAAGTTATCTTTGTTTTCCCGCCCTCCCACCCTTCTTCCTTCAAGGAATCAGATTGCTTAATCTAGTATCCATTTTTATTCACGTGAAGTACCTTCATTCTTTTCAATCAATGTTCTTACCCGGTGGTTCTCATGAAGATGTTCTTCAAGTTTATCTTTATTCGTTCTCTTTCTTCTCCAGTGGACTAAATTCAAGCTTTCGGTGTTGATCATATTCCCTTCCTCGTTTCAAGTGTTTTCGTATGTCGGTGCATCTCTTAATCATTCCCCGCTTGCTATTAAATTGTTCCGGAGTGCTGAAGATACCTCAGAAGATTCACATTTCCATTCCCAATCCGTTCAAGTTCTTTTGAGGATGCTATCTCATTCAAGCCATTTAATTCAACCGGTGCAATCTCCTTTTCAAGTAATCATTTCAACGGTGTTTCTTTTGAGTGGGCCCTAAGCCACAGGTCTTTTTCCAGGATCCTACCTGACTCTTCTAATTCTTTCCAGAGTTATTCTTAAATTCTTTTCAAAGTATGACGTAAGAATGAATTATCATCAGTCATATGTCTTTCTCCAAGATCTTTCAAATTCTTTTCGTCGTTGGTTCAACCTTTCCAATTTTTCATTCCGGAGTGCCTCAATAATTCTTGATGGTGTTTCTCATCATCATTCTCAACATTTGAAGAACGAAGAAGAATTTCTCTTGAATCTTGGTCCGTTCTCTTGAAGATTCATAGTTCTAGCTTATGCCATCCTCTCATAATTGTTTTCGATTGTGAGAATTCTTTCTTACCCATCCGGAGCATTTCATGAGTTGTTTTCATTTCTTGATCATCCAAAGGCCATCATTTCAGAAGATTTCTTCGTTCTAAGTTTTCAGCTTCGTTCTCCAATTACTCTAAATTGATGTCTCTTCGTTCATCTCCATATTCTCCCGGTGCATCGTTCAAGTATCCTCTAGTCAGCTCGTGATCTATTCGTTCTCATGTATCTAATTTCCCTCGAGTATTTTCACGCGTTCTTTAATTCTTACGGTGTTTCGTCCTCTTTTCTTCAATTGTTTTCAATTCTCGCGGTGGTTCGTTCAAGATTCCTTTTCCTATGTCCTCATATTAATTCATTCGTTCTTTCCAAATCCTACCGGTGGTTCCATCAAGACCTTCTCAAGTTCGCGCTATATCTCTCTTAATCCTTTCTACGAGAATAAGTAGTATGCCAAATCCATTGCTTGTCATCAATTTAATTGGTGAAAGATACGCGTAATGTAATTCTTATTCTTGTTTCATCCAAGTGTTTAATCCCTTCTTCCGGAGTTCGTTCATGATATCAAATTCTTGATTTCAATTGTTCATCTTTCTTTCCGGAGCTCCAAGTTATTTCAATTATATCATTTCAAAGCTTCATCTAATCATTGCAAGGCTTCTCCCGGAGTTCTTTTCAATTTTCCCTTTTGTTTGATCATTCTTTTATTACCGGAGTTCTTCATGGAGGCTCTACATGGTGGTTCATCAAGGATTTAATTCATTCTCGAAGTGTTCTTCAAGATTCTTGTTGGAGCTCAAGCATTCTTGCATTCCGAAGTGCATTTCGTTCTAACTTATCATATGAGGTGGTGTTATGTCATTCTTGACAATTTGAGTTCGCGTTTCATGATTCACATGTTGTCAAGAATGTGATATTTTAAATCCACCAATCTCTTCGTTGGATTTATCTTGTGTCATGTTTCACCTAAAGCCTTCCCTAAGGAATGTTGCTATTATGGTGCTTATCAATGATCAAGTTTTCTCCTTCTCCTCTTGGTGGAAGAAGTTTTCATCTCTTCGTGGATCTCAAGCAAGCAATTGTTTCCGTTAGTGGCGGGTTGTCACCTCATAATGTTGAGATGTTTCCATAAGCCCACTACAAGCTTATTCTTTTCGTTGTTGGTTTTCCAACAACTCCGTTTTATCCTTCTTTTAAGGATGCTTCCTAAATTCAATTGTGGTAGAAGTTATCATTTCCTTCTCCGTTCTCTTATTCCGACGATCTATCTTCTATTCATTCGTCCCTGAGGCATTGTGATGTTGCTCTCTTCGATCAATCATCTTGTTTTGTCAAGATCATGTAATTTTTCCTTTCTTATCCGTTTAGCCAGAGTGTCGTGCCCTCTTTTCAAGTTCTTCCCATTCTGTCAAGTTTTGCCTCCCTTATCAACCGGAGTGCTGTCTGAAATCTTTCTTACCCCTTGTGCCATTCTTTCTTTAGCTATGGAGGCAGTGTGTTGTTAAATTCATCGAGTATCCTCTCATCTTGTCAAATTCATGTTCAATTCCTTCCATTTACAGTCGGAGTGCTGCCCAAATTATATCATTCTTATTCCTTCCCCATCTTGTTTTAACCGGAGTGGTTTAAATATCTATCGTGTCAATTAACCTCAAGGTTCACATGGTGTCCCTTGTCTCTCTTTTCTACCGGTGTGCTTTCATATTCCTTTTGATCCGTTAAGCTCTCGTTTCATATTCTTCAACCTACAAAGGTTCTCGCAATGTTCCTTGTTCCTCTTGCTGGACGGAGTGTTTTAAATTTTGTTCATCTTCGTTGTGCCATTTCCTCAAGCTTTGCGACCTCTCAAGGTTCTTTGGTTTCACTCATTTGTCAAAGAAGCAATTAGTTTTACCTCTTCCTCTTCCGTTTTCCCTCCGGTGCCATCCTAGATCTCGGGACGAGATCCTCTCGTAGTGGTGGAGTGTTGTAACGCCCCAAGACCGACGCTTCAGAAGACTTCCTTATTTTCGTGATCGCCGTGTGTTCCTTTTGGTGCTTGCTCTTTTATTGTTGCATTGCATCATGTCATGATGCCATCATGCCATTAATCTTTGCATAAAACTCAACCAAGTAAATTGCATGGATCTTCGATCTATTTAAATCGAGGGAAATGCACGTGGTGATTTCTCTTTATAACATATATCCTCCCAATATTATTAGGGAGCTATATTAAAATATTCCATTAGTTGGAGTTCACCATAACACACTTGCAAATATCCCAATGCCTTTGTTATCTTAATTCTTGGTCTCCAACCTCGCATTATATTTGTTTTCATCTTATTCCGGAGCTCCACCAAAAATCCGAACATTTTTGGACCTTCCCAATCCTCACTTCCTATTCGAATCATTTATATTTATATCGTCCAATCAGGCCACTTCTATTTTTCCTGGATCAAGCGCATTTTTTTGAGTTCGGGAAAATAATCCCCATGCCCAAACTCCACTCTAATCTCTCTCGACATTTCTTCTAAAGCTTTTGTTTCTTTGAAATAGAGAGATAATTAGAGAGTGAGAGAGAGCCCAGCCGCCAGGCCTCTGGCCATTTCCCTCTCTACTGGGCCGGCCTCTAAGGCCCATCCTTCCTCCCAGTAACCCTAGCCCGATCCGATCCCCATCTCCTTCCCTCCAGCGCCGCCAGTGCCCGACCCCATCTCCCTCCCGAGCGCCGATCCCTTCTCTCCCTCGACCCCTCGCCCTCCTCTCGATCTCTCCCTCGCGCCGCCACTCTCAGGGACGAGCCCCTCTTCTCCTTCCCGAGGCCACCGCCGGCGCCCAGAGCCCTCCGCTCCGCCGTGCCTCCTCCCCGCTGCAGGCCCCTCTCATGGCGCCGCCAGCCTCCAGGAGCTCCCCCTCGCAAGCTTCCTCACCGCCGCCTCTCCTCCTGCTTCTCCTCGTCGCCACCAACCCGCCGTTCGCCTACTCCATTGACCGTCCCGGCCACCCGTGCTATTGACGGCCGAAGCCCGGCCACGTCGTGCCTCTGCTGCCGGCGGCCTCGACCTCGAAGACCCGTGCCTCGCCGTCGTTTCCCCTGCCAAGCCCCTTCTGCACGCACCCTCCTAGCAAGCCGTGCCCCTCCATGGCTTTCTGCCCGAGCCACCAACGCGCTGCGTCTGCGCCGCCGACCTCCGCCTCCAGCCGTTGCGGGCGAGCAAGCCTCGCTGGAGGACGTCGTCCTCGCCCGGTTCCTCGTCGCCAGCCCCAAGCCTTGCCGCTGCCTGCGTCCGTCCACCACTTGCAGCTGCCGGAGCAGGACCTCCTCGTCGTGGCTCTGCCTCCACTAGCAGCCTCCTGCTGCCTGTCATCTCCATGGTCTTGAGCAGCCCAAGCCGCCGGGCGTTCTGGCCCTTGCACATCGCTGTTGACCCGAGGAGACCACCGCCAAGTCCAAGGGCTATCCCCGAAGATTTGGATGCGCCAAGTTCCACGACGCCGCATAAGTTTCTTCTTGAACGTGTACGACTACGCAGTTTTGCCAAGTACCACGACATCCGGAGACCCGGATACACCAAGACCGTCCCGGATAATGTCAAGTACCTCTACCGACGACCCCGAACATCTACGAAAACGTGTACCACTACCGTCGCCGAAGACCCGTTTAACGGAACCGTCAAGTTCGACTACCTTCGTGTGTACCACTACTTTCCTCGACGATTTTGAACCGCCACGAAATACACGCTTCAAAGGTATAACCCCGAGATGACACCCGTGGGCCGAATGCTAGTGTTGTATGAGTTGCTTGTGTGTGCACCGTTTTCGAGAGAGGTCTTTGCACGTTCCTTGACTGCCATGCCGCCGTACCGTGGGAACCCGGAATCCGGGAGCACCCCACCATCTCTTGCGTGTTTCACACATCCGCACAATTCTCTTTTGCGCCGGTATCTCCATGAGCTACCGGAACCGATATGTTGCCGTGGCATCATTTTCGTTATCGTTGCCGTGGCACCCTTTTCGTTCCACCACGGTAACAAATGCTTCATAACATGCTCATGTCCACGCTTTCATAAAATTGCTAAGAAACTTGCATATGTCATCCGCATCATGATAACAACATTTAAAATGTCCAAAATTGATGGTTGCATTAAAATTGCTAAATGACATGAGGATTTTCCGAAATTGTCGTTTGTTATTTCCGGCCTCATTTAAACTTGCCTAGATAGGTTGTTTAATTATGATTCACCCCGTGCCATGTTTATTAACATTTAATATTGTTGGGTACACAACCGAGAGAACTAAACAATTGATGTGGTGTGTCGTCAATATGCAACTCGTTGCATATTGAGCTCCGCTTAACTTGTAGTTTCGTTTGTGCACTTTGCCATGCCATGCCTCATTAAACTGGACATGCATCATACTTGATTGTGCATCATGCCATGTTTATGATTGGGTGTTTACTATGTTGTTTGTTTCTTTCCGGGTTGTTTCTCTCGTTAGCTTCGGTTTCTTTCCAGAGTTGTGAGGATTCGTTCGACTCCGTCTGTTTGTCTTCTTCATGGACTCGTTCTTCTTCCTAGCGGGATCTCAGGCAAGATGACCATACCCTCGAAATCACTTCTATCTTTGGTTGCTAGTTTTTCGCTCTATTGCTATGCCGCGCTACCTACCACTTGTTATATCATGCCTCCCATATTGCCATGTCAAGCCTCTAATCCACTCTTCCTAGCAAACTGTTGTTCGGCTATGTTACCGGTTTTGCTCAGCCCCCCTTATAGCGTTGTTAGGTGCAGGTGAAGATGAAGATTGCTCCATGTTGGATTATGTTTATGTTGGATATCACAATATCTCTTATTTAATTAATGCATCTATATATTTGGTAAAGGGTGGAAGGCTCGGCCTTATGCCTGGTGTTTTGTTTCACTCTTGCCGCCCCTAGTTTCCGTCATAGCGGTGTTATGTTCCTTGATTTTGCGTTCCTTACGCGGTTGGGTGATTTATGGGATCCCCTTGACAGTTCGCTTTGAATAAAACTCCTCCAGCAAGGCCCAACCTTGGTTTTACCATTTGCCTACCTAAGCCTTTTCCCTTGGGTTCTGCAGACTCAAGGGTCATCTTTATTTTAAACCCCCCCGCCAGTGCTCCTCTGAGTGTTGGTCCAACCTGTCAGTCGCCGGTGGCCACCAGGGGCAACTCTGGGCTCGCCTATCGGAAGCTTGGACAATCCGGTGTGCCCTGAGAACGAGATATGTGCAGCTCCTATCGGGATTTGTCGACACAGTCGGGTGGCTTTGCTGGTCTTGTTTTACCATTGTCGAAATGTCTTGTAAACCGGGATTCTGAGACTGATCGGGTTTTTCCGGGAGAAGGTTTATCCTTCGTTGACCGTGAGAGCTTATAATGGGCTAAGTTGGGACACCCCTGCAGGGTATTATCTTTCGAAAGCCGTGCCCGCGGTTATGTGGCAGATGGGAATTTGTTAATATCCGGTTGTAGAGAACTTGACACTTGACCCTAATTAAAACGCATCAACCGCTTGTGTAGCCATGATGGTCTCTTCTCGGCAGAGTCCGGGAAGTGAACACGGTTCTTGGGTTATTTTTGACGTAAGTAGGAGTTCAGGATCACTTCTTGATCATTACTAGTTGACGACCGTTCCGTTGCTCCTCTTCTCGCTCTTATTTGCGTATGTTAGCCACCATATATGCTTAGTGCTTGCTGCAGCTCCACCTCACTACCCTTTTCCTTCCTATAAGCTTAAATAGTCTTGATCTCGCGGGTGTGAGATTGCTGAGTCCTCGTGACTCACAGATAGTTCCAAATAGTTGCAGGTGCCGATGAGACCAGTGCAGGTGACGCAACTGAGCTCAAGTGGGAGCTCGATGAAGATCTTGTTCGTTGTGTTGTTTCTTTCATATTGATCAGTAGTGGTGCCCAGTTGGGACGATCGGGGGTCTGGCAGTTGGGTTGTCTTCTTTTCTTTTGGTTCCGTAGTCGGACCTATGTGTGTATCTTGAATGATGTATGATTTAATTATGCATTGTGTGAAGTGGCGATTGTAAGCCAACTCTTTATCCCATTCTTGTTCATTACATGGGATTGTGTGAAGATGACCCTTCTTGCGACAAAACCACAATGGGGTTATGCCTCTAAGTCGTGCCTCGACACGTGGGAGATATAGCCGCATCGTGGGCGTTACACTAAGTGAACCCGAGTGATTGCACTGCAGGCTACGCGTTACTGAACCCGAGCGATCGATCGATGGCTGTTAACTAAACCCGATCGAGCGATTCCTTCGCTACTGCTGCTAACTGAAGCCGATCGATGCTGCCTCTGGATGAACAGTGAGCGTTGCTGGGGGGGTTTGGATGAACAGTTCCCGGTGGGGGTGGATGAACAGGACCCCGTGGTGTTGCCTCTGGATGAACAGGACCCCGATCGATCGAGCCGGTTGGGGCTGGATGAACAGGACCCCGTGGAGGGCAGGATGAACAGGACCACCCCGTGGAGGGCAGAATGAACAGTAGACGGTGGAGGGCTGGATGAACAGTAGCCCGTGGAGGGGTGGTTGAACAGGAGCCCGTGGAGAGCGCTGGTTGAACAGTAGCCGGTGGAGTAGCGCGTGGTGGAGGCTGGATGAACAGGAGCCCGTGGATGAACAGTCGCAGGTGGAGGCTGGAGGAGGTCGACGGTGGATGAATAGTAGCCCGTGGAGGCTGGAGGGGTCGACGGTGGAGATGAACAGTGTCCCATGGAGTCCCGTTTTGCGGTACGCCACACCCCTCCCGATGAACAGGACCCCCGTTTCGACCGTAGCGCTCCAACACAAGTCCGTTTCCTCCGTTTTGCGGTACGCCACACCCCTCCCGATCAACAGGACCCCCGTTTCGACCGTAGGAGGTCCGTTTCCTCCGTTTTGCGGTACGCCAGACCCCTCCCGATGAACAGGGTCCTGTTTCAAACGTGGCCGGTCGAACGCAAGGCCGTTTCCTCCGTTCTGCGGTACGCCAGGCCTTGTTTCCATCGGCTGTTCCATCCAAGCCCTCCCGATGAACACGACGACGCATTCCGTTCCGACCCAGCCGGTTGGCTCCCCATGAACACGACGACGACGCTGTTTCTCCGTTCCGACCCAGCCATGTACACGAGCCCTGCCTGGCCGTACGTATGCACGAGTAGGCGTGCGAGACCCTGCCCGTATGTACGTGCGTGGCCGTATTTTCTTTCTTGCACACTGGCCGCTGTACGTACGTGTACATGCTACGTGCGCGCCTCTACTACGACACGTGTGCACCTCTACATCGACTAGTATGTATGTACACGTTCGCGACCAGAATGACAATGCTACGTACGCTTCGGCCAGGTGGGTCCCGACTGTCAGTCACTTCCTTGCCTGCGAAGATGTAGCTGGTGGGTCCCAGCAGTCAGGGGGGCGAATCATTTTTTTTTGCCCGGACGCACTTCCTTGCGTGCGAAGATGTAGCTGGTGGGTCCCCGCAATCAGGGGGAAACGTTTTTTTCACGAAATACGGTGGCCCGTCCGGTGGGTCCCCGCTGTTAGGTGGAGGAATCATTATTTTCCGTGTAATAAGGAGGCACTTCCTTGCTGCGGCCATGGACCCAGCTATCAGCCTCTCCACGTACAGCCCACGTCTGATGGAAGTCGTTCCTTGACCACGTTGACCATGCCGCGCCGAGAGCACCATGGCGGTGGACGACGGCGAGGCCTAGGAAGGGGACGACGGGGAGCCGGGGAACACGCGGCAGTGGAAGCCCGCGCAGAGAGGAGTACGAGGGTTCACTGGTTCGGCTGCGGTGTGAGGCTGCCGTCGCCGCAGGGCCTGACCAGCGGTGGGAATAGTAGGGGGCGGTGAGGCCTCCGCGGCAGCACAGCCGGCCACGGGAGGCAGGACCATGCGGCACGACCGGCGCTGCTTTGGGCGGCTGGAACAAGAAGACCAGAGGTTGAAGAAGCACTACGGCCATTGATGGACATCGTACGGTCACTGGAGCTAGAATCGTTCATATTGACTAAAGTTGACAAAGGCCCCAGTCCCAGTCAACTTAGTAGGCCCACAAGTGAGCCTCCCACCATGGTGGGTCCCAGCTAGCAGGGGGAGTATTCATTTTTTTTGTGCGTAATAAGGAGGCACTTCCGGTGGGTCCGAGCTGACAGCAGGGGGGACTTTTTTTTTACGAAATACCCTGGCCCGTCCGGTGGGTCCCGGCAGTCAAGGGGGAAACATTTTTTTCGCGAAATAAGGTGGCGCGTCCGGTGGGTCCCTACTGTCAGGTGGAGGAATACTTATTTTGCGCGTAATAAGGAGGCACTTCCTTGCGGCCGCCTGGACCCAGCTGTCAGCCTCTCCACGTACAGTACTCTTCCGATGGAAGTCGGTCGTTGACCACGTTGACCACGTTGACCACGCCGCGCCGAGAGCACCAGGGTGGTGGTCTGGACGACGGCGAGGCCTAGGAAGGGGACGATGCGGAGCCAGGGAAGACGCAGCAGTGGAAGCCCGCGCGGAGAGGAGTACGAGGGTTCACTGGTTCGGCTGCGGTGTGAGGCTGCCGTCGCCGCAGAATAACAGGGGGTGTGGGTGAGTAGAGGGATGGCCTGGCCAGCGGTGGGAGTAGTACGGGGCGGTGAGGCCTCCGCGGCATCACAGCCGGCCACGGGAGGCAGGAGCACGCGACACGACCGGCGCTGCTTTGGGCGGCTGGAGCAAGAAGACCAGAGGTTGAAGAAGCACTACGGCCGTTGGATGGACATCGTACGATCACTGCAGCTAGAATCGTTTATATTGACTAAGTTGACAAAGCCCTTGGTACGCGTCAACTTAGTAGGCCCACAGCTCAGATTTGGCAGAGAACATATAGCCCATTTGCGATTTCTAAGAATGTACATCCCATTTTTTAATTATAATGGAATTTACTACAGCCCATTTACAGTTTGTTAAAATTACAACCCAACTTCTAGCTAGGACAACGATTAATAATTTCAAACAACCGCTCAAAACAGAATTCAAAAAAATTCCCACATTTTGATGGGATCCGAAATATTTTTATCCGAAATTTCTAGTCAGGTTAAATATAATTTCAAAATAAAGTTGTATTACGTTAAAATCCAACGAAATATTGCGCGCGCAACAAGTAATGAAATTAAAAATTTCAAATTCCAAAAATAATATATTTTTCAAACTAATTATGTGTTTGGTGCATAGTAACTGTCCAGTTATTATAATTACATCCCATTTATTATTTCTTAAAGTCCATTTTCTTGTTAAGCCTAATGCATACCTCCTAGGAAAGTTTGCAGCCCAGCGGGGCGGAGAATAACAAGTTGACCCGGATATTGTGTACAACTGTCGGCCCAGTTGCATTGCTGATGTTGAAAAAAGGCCTGTGTAGTATAGTACAACCTAACATGGTTACTCAGCCCACATTCAGCGACGCCGGAAAGGCCCAAACAAGGCTTCTGTACAACTTTTTGAAGTCACTGAGCTCAATTAATAACTTAAGAAAAAAGTTAGATTACAGTGGAACCTAATTAAAAGCTGCCACGAGCAAATAAATAATTCAACGGGTCCCACTTGTGCGTGTGTGTGTGTGTGAGAGAGAGAGAGAGATAGAGACCCATCGGTCGATGCTCATAAATACATCTTTCAGCCATATGCATTGCTGATGCTCAGTAAAAACTTATATAGTTGACACAATCATATAGAACATCATAGCACACTGAACTTGCATACAAAAATTTCACGCAGGCGGCACAATCAGGATGGAAGCAGTGGATCGCTACGGGAAGGGCTATGTTGAAACCAACGAAGTCGTACATAATGGTTCATCGTCTATCAATGACGGGGAAATATCTTGAATGTTGTGCAAAGAAAGCAGACAGACAACACAATAAGTTCTACTAGCACATTAAGTTGACGTACAACCCTTTCTAAAAAAAGTTCAGGTACAAAATTAGAGCAGGTCACAATCAAATGTACTGGCACATCAGTGCTTCACACCCATAGCTCGGATTTAACTAGTATCTAACAAGATTCAGTTGTTACCTCAAATCAGAGCACATCCAGGCAGCCAGCCCCGCCTCTTCTCCCAAAGAAGCAGTGGCCTCCGCCGCGCGATGGAGTAGGCCCTGTGCCATCCATCGTTCCGAGCAACACGGGGAAAGTCTGACGTTGACTCCTGTAATTGACGTCGTCGACGGACCCTGGCACCAGCGGCGGCGGCAGGACTTTGATTGATGGATTGACCACTTCTTCGACATGCACGAACACTCGATACAGGTACATCCCTAACGTGGTCCGCGGCGGCCTTGGTGGCGACGAATAGTACAACCCCGGTTCCTGCACCGGTATCTCAACACCAATCACCTTCGGTATGGTGGACGGCTTCTTCATCCATGCCATAACCGTCAGAGCCCAGCTGTCTGGAGGAACAAACATACTTACGAGCTCACCTCCAAGGTCGTTGATAAGCTCGTTCATGGACTCGCTGTTCCAAGCACGTCGAGGCATGCCGTGGAAGGTAAGCTTTGTTAAAAACTCAAGCTCAGAGGGCATCGAGCCCCATCCTGGGTGCCACCGATCAAAGCTCACCAGCGCGCCATCGCAGAACAAACGCCGGGAAGATTCAAACACACGACTGCAGTCGAAAGTTGTCCAGAACCTGACGAAGAAATCAGCCGGTGGCGGACAGACTTCGACGAGCAAGTCACTTATTTGGATGCCGTGCGCAATGCCAAGAGCTTTGACGAGGTCGTCCGGTGAGACGGGAGGCCGGTCGCCGTTGATGGTTACCATCAGCACTTTGCCGGCAAACTGGTCGTCAAGCACTGCCATGCCACTGTTGAGCGACAGCACGCAGCGACCGAAGGCAGGACGGACCTCAGGATCTCCAGCTCGGAGATCCGCGTTGACCGGCGACATGGTAGTGCGCTTGTGTACAGGGAGTACAGGAGGGGGATTTGGGGGAACTGGAGTAGGAATCGAGATTCCAAAGGTGGGGGAGGGGCGGGAGACTGGGGATGAAAAGGTAGCATGAATTTCGAGCACGCGCCAATATGCTCTCGGCGCGCAAGCGCACGAAAACACCGGTGGCGCCCACATGTCGGCCTAAGAGTCCTTATTCTTTCTTTTTTTGGAGAGACCGGCCTTTTTTTCAAGATCTTTTGAGAGCCCGGCCTGAGAGTCATAATTGACCTGTTTGTCATTGCGTTACTACTCGGCCCATATTCAACGACACCTCACTGGCCCAAACAAGTGTACATCATCGAAAAGACACTGAGCTCAAATTATATAACTTGAAAAAAGGAGATATACTCTGAACACTGGAGAATGGTGATGCCCTCATTTAGCCCACCAGTAGTTCGAGACAATAAACAGTTTGAAACAACGGTATATACAACATTCAAACACTGACTAGTGACTACTACTGACATAAACAACAAGACATGATAGTTCATAAGAAGTCTTGCTACACCACCAAAATGCACCCATCTGCAGCGCTTAGACTCTCGTGATCCAGACGAGAATGACATTCTAAATAGAAGCAACTATTACATAGTAAGAGTGACCTAGACGAGGATGACCAAATGACAAGGAATATGCATAACAAAAGAAAGAACTACCCATCCAGAACCAGCAGCAAAGACAACAAAGTCATTCGAAGAGATGATCCAACACCATCATAATTTGCAGCCCCGCTTCAGCGACCAGTGATCCGGAGACACCAGTACTCCACCCTTTCGATGCAACAGCCCAATTACCTATCAACCTGAAGGCTTGAACCACATCACTGCCTGTCGTAATTGAGACATCCAAGGATCAAAGTTAACCCGGATGCCTTTGTCATTCTCACCTTCTTTTGGCTGCAGGCTGTATCGTTGACAATCAGGAGAGTTTGCTCCCGAACTCCTAGGGCTCGCCGTGTAGACACAGTTTTCCATAGCAAACAGAGCCTCTCTGCCATCAAGGTCCTTGCCAACGGTGATCTCCTGGTTAATCGGATAATTGAGTCAGAGAAACAGAGAGTGTGAACCAAGGCTGTTTACCCGCCTCCAACTAAAAAAATCCTAAAGGCCCCAACAAGCTGGTATCCTGCTCATAGACGTAACAGCCACTGTCCGGATACTCACGTATTACACGGTGCTTGTATACAGTGGGGTTTTTGCAATATAACTTTTTCGGCTCATGTGTCCGAATGATCATCAGTCTTTTGCCATCGTCTGATCGAGCGAGGAACCAGTTGTGCTTCCCTGTTTTGGCAAAGGTGGTGTGATTACAAAGGGCAGTAACTGTAGGGACACTGCATCATATCAAAAAGGACATGCATTGTTAATGTAAGATCAGCATTGTTCAGAGTATGAGTAGGATAATGCAAGAAACAACATTGATATGTCCCTGTTGGAACTGGGAGGAAAATACAGGGAAATGTATACTGGGTTCGAAAATATAGAAGTGCCATGCATGGTTATACTCATGTTATCTCGCAATCGATTCTTCACAGGAAACTACCATGTCATGCATGTTATGTACTCCCTCCATTCCCAAATATTTTTCTTTCTAGGCATTTCAAATAGATACAACATAGGATGTATGTAGACATATTTTAGAGTGTAGATTCACTCATTTTGCTCCGTATGTAGTCACTTGTTAAAATCTCTAGAAAGACAAATATTTGGGAACGGAGGGAGTAATCATGTTCTGTCCTCACAAACAAATTCTTCAAGGTAACTAACAGACCATGCATTATTATATACTCGTGTTCTGTGGGCAAAAAATTTGTGAGGATATTATTCTAGCCATTGATTGCTGAAGGGCGAATATAGGTATGTACACATGGTAAGCATTGCAGGATTTCACTACTTCCAAATATAGAGTTCTCCATATGCACATTTACTTCCCTAATGTATGGTTAGATGAAACCAACAGTGTGGTGCATGTTTCTACATCATGAAAATGAGCAAACTAACATTGCCATTGATACACACTCATATTTAGTAGTAGTATATAGATTACTGTAAAATAAGGATAATATCCATATATTCCTAACCATTTGATTATTCAGGGTACAAATTGGCTGTAATGACATGGTCACAATCGCATGAATTGACTCATTCCAAATATAGCTGATTTATGGCATCTCTAATACATTGCCATAGTTCTACTCAAATTCTGTTCAAACGGGGATATGCCAATCATCACAAAAAGTTCAAACAGTGTCATGGCGTCATCATTAACATGAGCAGGAAACAACTTACATGCGCCGTCCAGCAATACGTGGTGCCATCTGCTTTGTCGATCACGTAGATGATGCCATTGTGTTCAATAGTATCACAGAAGTGTGTATCAGCTTTGACGATGATCCACTGCGAGCCGAGTTGTCTCCAGCTAAAGAAGGCACCGGCGTAAAGATAGGCGAGTCCGCGGTCGAACAAGGCAATTAGCTTGAAGTCTGCGTAATTCGCATGTCGTGTGGGCACTTGGCAGATTACAATCTTCTGCAAAACAAGGTCCGTCCAACTGACGTAGTAATCTAGATGACTTGAACCGCGATGGTAATACTCTATATAATCCACCGGAGGAAGGATAATCTCATGGGAGGTCTGGAAGTTCACGAGCACCAACTTTTTACCGTCTTCTCTGAAGGCAGCCATCCAGTGGGAGTTCATGCCGACCCAGTACATACCTGCCAAGAAGTTTCGGGCGATGGTGATCGGATCGATGTCGAGGGAAATGATGTACGGCGACCCGCTACATACCTGCAAAGAAGTTTCGGCTAATGGAGATCGGATTGAAGTGGAGGGGCATCGTGCACGCCTCCGTATCATGGTGAGCCAATCTCGCAAGACCAGATAGCAGCAAGCAGGGTGTCTTGAAAAGCTTAGGCCTCACTTCGACGATGGCCGTGTGCATGTCCCTCGAGCATGCAGCCAGCCGCAGGGCGCTCAACATATCCATACACGAACAACAGAGGTCGAGGATGTCACTGGGGAGATTGCTCCAATCGCGGCTCATATGGATGCTGCGCGGTTCGCGTTCGGCCATGGTGGAGTTTGTAAGGGGGCTTGATTTATGGGGGAGAAGGATGTCAGTGCTGGAGCAGCTTGCGAGGGAATAGTGGTACTGGGGGAGGCGAGTGAGGCGACGGTACACGGGGGCACAGTGAGATGGAGACGGAGACGGAGACGGAGAAGGAGATGGAGATGGAGTGGTGCTATGGGAGCAGAGAGGGAGACGAGGCGAGGCGCCAATGTGCTGTACAGCGGCGGTGAAAGACTGCACAGTGCACAGGGTGAGGCTGACTTTGGTAACCCGAACACGCCGCCTGGACTAGTGTCAGGCGCAGGGTGTTGTCACTTCACTGTGAGGACCGGATGAATAGTATTTTGACCATCAAGTGTACCACAGTTGTACTACTACTACTACTACTACTAGTAGTAGGAACATGAGTACTCCAGTATTGTATAGCGGAAATAGGTCTCCCGTGCTAGCATGCCTGTTCACTTCATCGTTCAGGTATCATCCATATTGCGAGAAGAACCAAATTCTCGTGCATGCCCAATCAACGCCCTGCCGTGATGCATGCAGTGGTCGTTCTGGTGCATCAAGGATGGCATGCAGATCGTTCCACACTTGAGAAGAGGAAAAATGGAAAGGTAGAACGCGGCAGCAGAGGAAGAGAACGCTGGCTAACGAGGCTGGGAGGGGATCGAGCAGGAAGTTAATGCTCCACGCCTAAAGGTTTTGGGAAAACCTGATTTTCATAAGGTGACTTATACTCACCTAAATAGAGGGAGTATTCCTTAACCAGAGAATGTTGTGTCTCCCACTCACACGCTCAAAAAAAAACTACGACACATTTTTATCTGTTTGCATAGGTCCCACCTATCAGGAAGGATGGGCACGTACACGAACAGGTACGACTCATCAGTCTACCCGCATAGCCTTTTCGTTTAGTCTACCTAGCCGTCTAATCAACTGCCTGCACGCCACTTCTCCCATTTACTTCTCCATCGGGAACCGATTCTCCTCGGCTTCTTCACCTCCCCTTCGTCTTCATTTGCATCCAAACCCCACTGTGTTCACATTGTTTTAACCTCTTTAAATAATCATCTACTACTTCAGTTAGACTAGCCATCTAATCCTAATTCTCCAAACCATAGCCCTCCATTCCAGCAGTTCGAAATGGCGAAAGAGATAGAGATGCAGGTTTTTAGCGTCCAACATGTCCTCGTCGAAGGCTCGATGCGCATAGTTGCCACCGTCACCGTCCACCCAAGGGTTGTTCGGCAGTGGATCAAGAATGTATCCAACTCCCTCAAAAAGGTAGAGAGGAGGGTCATCGGTCTTGACGCAGAGTACACGGAGCGTGCCCCTGGGAAGATCCAGCGCGCCGCCGTCCTTCAGCTGTGCCTCGAAGATGATGTTTTGGTGTACCACATCATACACTCGCCCTCCATACTAGGTGAGCTTCACGATTTCTTGTCTCGGGAGGACGTATACTTCTGTGGGGCAGCCATCGAAGGGGACAAACAGAAGCTGGAGCCGTACAACCTTGATTTGAAAAGCATCGCTGACCTACGAACCAGAATCAAAATTCCTGTAGAAGATTGTGATAAACAGACACCATCCCTATTCGACGTAGCAAATTTTGTGCTCGGTACAAACCTTTAGAAGGGTGATGAGACGGTGGCATTAAGGTCGTCTGGATGGGAGAATTATCCCTTGACGTACGAGCGGATAAAATATGCTGCCCTCGATGCCCGTGTGAGTTTCAAGATAGCTGCAAGGTCCAAAGATCTTGTTGCGAAGCCATCTCCCACAGAGAATGATGCGGTTAGAAAGGAGCACAACGTCTTCCTACTCGTACGGCAACGAATCGGCAGCAGACAGCATGGTCCGCCATGTGCAAGGTTCGTGCTATCTTATTCAATATCAACGTGGTTCCATCGTACCAATTCGTGCGGTGGCCTGTTGCATGGCTGATCCCAATGTTGGACAAAGGTTCTACGGGAACGGTGTCACCGTTGTAAATGTTGTGCAAATTGATGTTGGTACCCTCCCGTACATATGCAAGCCAATCTCCACTCCCACCGAGCCTAACCTGTGAAACAGTGGGCAGGGGGAGAATTAAGAAATGGACACGGAAGTTGTCTTTAGAATGCATTTACTACGTGATCAAACTCATCTTACCTGCTCATCGGAGGAAATCCGAGTGCCCCTCAACGTCGGCATCTCAACGGGTGTCAACTTACAACTACGTCCACGCCGCGCTGGAGAGACCCCCAAGGAAACATCCTCGTGCGTTCCACGGAACATCACGATGCATTTGTATGAGTAGTTTATCTTGTGAGAGAAAAGGATGAACGAGGGAAGGCCTCTAGAGATAGAGATGGACACTACTACTACCAATGTGCTGGCCCATGCGTTGCAATGGATCCAAAGTAGTAGAATAATACTTGTTCACGTGCTTGAAATATAAACACTCTAGTTTTGATATACATGTGTCAGCAGACATGACAGCTTGTCCATGGAAGTTGAACCACGGCGACCATCACGTTTCTTGTTTCTACCACTGCCACACCCACACGCGATTCCCACGACGCCGCTCCAACCCACGGCACGACGTCCCCCGACGTGGACATGGATCCTCTGACGTGGCTATCACTGCCTTGCCCTGCATTTCCTTCACTGACAGGTGGGACCCACGCTTATGGGTCCCACATGTCAGTGACAGAATGGTAGGATTGTTCGCGTTAGGGGATCCTCATCCCCCCGACGTGCCCCTCATCCCTCTCGGCCCCACCGCTCATCTGCCTTTGTGTGCATGACATGCGGGCCAGCTGAACTGCGGCGACCATCAACTTTCTACCACAGACACACCCGATTGGACGCGGTTTGCCTGCTCCGCTGCTGTGCTCCGATCCGTACTCCCGCACCATCGAATTTTCATCCAGCGGCTATGACACATTTCGTCCCGGTCATCAATCCTCAGCTAGAGTACTTATGTACTACAGGTAGTACCCGCCGGTGTGGCCATCTACGCCTCGTAACGCCCAGCTGTGGCACCCTCGCCACGGCCACGCCACCACCGACCAGTTCATCTCGAACGAGTGAGTCGCGAACCACGCCACCACCATGAGAATGACATGTGGGCCAGCCGCATTTAAGGTCCGCATGTCATTGACTCATAGGCCGGCACTAAGCCACTGAAGTTCGGTCCCGTGGGCCCCGAGAGGGAAATGTAACTCCTGCGGCAGGCCTTGTGGTGCTCCCGCAGTACGAGCTCGTGCCAAAACTGGAATTTGTTTCTTACTAATACCAACTAGTACTAGTAAGGTACACGTGCATTGCACGCATGAGATTCTGGTGGTTTGTGCATTATGTTCTACATGTGGAGCTTTCTGGATTCTAACATGTGGCAAAATCTGGTGGAATGTAAGGTTAGGCAAGTTTGATTAACTTAGGTGAGTGTTTGGTTCAAGCCACACCTTAGGCAAGCCACACTAAGGCCCCACATGAGATACACACAAAAAATGTGGCAAGATTCCCTTAGGCTTGCCAACTTGTGGCTCTCATTTTGAAGAACTAATAACATTGCCTAAGCTTAGTTGTGGCAAAATTAGTCATGAATTAAGTTCAACCATGGAGTCTTCTAGATTATACATGTGGCAGAATCTGGTGGATGATATCCAATGGCCAGTAGTGCTCGGATTTGCCATCTTTGTACCGTCGGATTGGCTTCATCCAACGACCAACTTTCAAAGTTTTTCACACACTATATAGGGGGTATAGATATAGATGTGCCGGTCCGTTGCAATGGATCCAAAGTATATCTATTTAGTGGAGTGCACTCTAAACACATTATCTATTTATTTTTCTCTAACCTTCCGTAGCCATGCAACCAAGCCACATCAGCTTCATGGGTGCCCCCCACATCATATTATTCATACTACGTTGATTGAAAAAAAGATAAATCACCCAAAACAAGATCTTCCCTTTTTTGTTCCTACAATGTTGTGCCGTGCACGTACCTACTAGTTGTATAGTGGTAGTACTAGTAATATAGTATTAGGAGTACAAACTTGATACTAGTAGGAGTAGTACTAGTACGGAATGCTCCTACTCTATCAACGAGCCCTGTCTGACACCAAATTTCTTGGCTTCCGTGCTACAGCTAGATCTTCCCCTCGTTTCTGTTTTCCAACCCGGCGGCGGGCGGGGTGTCGGTTTGCTCAACGGCGGTCCCACATGAAAGTGAAAATGCTAGGCAACACGCCTTCCCTAAGCTATGTGTCGTGCCGGACGGGCCGTGTTGTACTCCCGATTCCCGGGCGTGTGGGGGTGCGACGCGAACGCGGCAGGCCTTTTCCTTTTACTAGCAATGTGCCCGTGCATTGCGACGGATCCAAAGTAGTAGAATAGTAGTATTTGTTCACAAACTTGAAAGAAATCACTATTGTTTTGATATACTCCTAATATATTACTCCTTCCGTACCTAAATATTTGTCTTTTTTGAGATTTCAAATGGACTATCACATACGGATTATATAGACATATTCTAGTGTTTCTAGCAAGATGCCCGCGCGTTGCACGAAGTTGATGGAAAAGGTAAGCACAACTTATAAATTGACGGATGGAGTACTAGTTACAGTGATGCATATAATTAAGCAAAGGGATCTCACATGTCGGTATTGACTGGAACGAGAATGCAACAGCACAATAAGAATTAAGGCCACGATGATGCGATCGCAGTGGTGGTTACAGAAGGCAAGAAGAAAGATGGATCCACGAACGTACGACCTCCTCCTCCTCAACTTAGTGCGCCGGGCCACCGACCGGCGGCTAAGGAGCGGCGGCTTTTGTGGCGAGGTCGAGGTGCTTCTCAGCAAAGGCATCCAAGGCTTCCAGCCGGTTGAGGAAGGCCAACATCGTAGCATCCTCACTGGCCTTGTAGATACCTATGTACATGATTTTCTCGTACACGTGGATGTGTAGGTCGACGAATTCTTGCAGGACGAGGCACCTCGCGGCGAGCGCGACCTCCAGGTGGACATTCTTCGTGGCGTCAGCGGGCAGTCGCAGGGCCACCAGTGCTTGAAAGAGGTTCCGGCCATGGAGGCCGATTAGGTTGGCAGGCAATGAGGAGCCCGGGCACGCGGGCTGGAGGAGTACGGCGAGGTCGTCTGCAAGCTTCTTGAGGACGGTGAACTTGTTGCTGGTGGCAACGATCATCTGGTCCAACCGAGAGTCGTAGTTGGCGTCGACGGCGGGCATCCACCAACCGGTCTCCAACACCGTCTGGAGACGATCCTCGGCGCCATGCCGCAGGCCGGCGTCGTGGACCATCTGGCGCAGCCGCTGGCCGCTCACGCGCATCGCCGCCATGGGTCTTGTCTTTACCAACTCCGGTCGCGTGTCGTGGAATTGTCACGGCAGATGTCCTCGAGCTAGGACTTAGTCGTGGAGCCATCGCAGCTAGGAAGCTTGAAGGGGTTAAACGGGACAAGGAACACGAGGATTATATTGGTTCGGCCCCTTACAGTGAAGGTAAAAGCCTACGTCCAGTTGAGGTGGTATTGATTAGGATTTCGATGATCAGGGAGCTTAACTGCTATGCCTGGCTCTCGACGAGATCTTTCTTGTCCCTAAACCGCCGCCTGGTCGTCCCTTTATATAGAGAGGTTGACGCCCAGCAGCTCTCAGAGTCCCGGCCGGCTCATAAGAGCGTCCGGCTCGGACTCCCAACTATTCTTTCCTTTACACTACAAGTTCTATCATAATGGCGGTTGTAACTACGGGCCTTAAGCCATATCCGGGTCTTAAGCCCATCTTTGGCCCGCCGTCTTCAAGCTTGGCGCCGGGCTTCAGGCGATGACCATTATGAGTAACCCGGCCCCTCCTGGCGGGTGTGACTCTAAGGTTTATATCCTCAACATTAGGCCCCAGATTGATTTGAGCCGGCTCATGTCAATCTTCAATCCTTTCGACAGAATATCTCCGGCTTATAATTGTGTGAAGGCCATAACCCGCCGTGACGTCATCTTCTGGATTCCGGGTAACCCGTCGTGACGTCATCTTCCATTAAGTCCATTTTTTACTCCACCATATCCGCAACGGATCTTATCTTTAACTGCCGTCCCGAAAATCGAGGTGTTGTTACGGTGAGATAACCGCGTCGTGGCCTCCTCGTTTCTCGCGCCCACTTATGAGCTTGCCCTTATAAGTAGCTCGGCCCAATGAGCCTCCAGTCACTTCGCCACCTCCATCTTCTTCCTCTCGCCACTGTGCTGCGCTCGAGCTCCACCGCCGCCGCCGCCACCGCGGGTCTTCCTGTCTTCACCAACTCCGACCGCTGCATCAACCTGTCGTGACCAGATAACGGCGGCGATCTCCGCATCTCTCCAGCACCCGTAAGTCCCTGTTACTCTGTAGAATAGATCCACATTAGGTTCTTGGCTGTTCTTCCCGTGTTCTTCGCCATTCATCGCGAGCCCTTGATAGATTTCATTTTTACCACCCTTCTTGATCTTTAGACTGTATAGACTGTTGCGGTAGTTGTTTCACTTCCATTCCCAATGTACATAGATCCCCTTTTACTGCATAGAGGCTCCGTTCGAACCCGCGAACTTCTTCTGCGTCTGTTTTAGGTCTAGAAATTTTCCTCTTAAGTCGACCATTTTGATCCAAATTAGTTACTGCGATGTGTGAAACTTGTTTTCACCACACTTAGTAAAAACTGCATCTGTTGAGTCATGGCGGCTTACATGTCCGGCTCAAAGAAGCCACGCGCCGTAAAATTTTCCGGCTCATTTATGATAAAGCTGTAGACAATTGAATTACTCTCAGTACCACCAGCGGCTTAGATAACCCGATGCATTTAGCTATATGTCATTAGGCCCCTTTCATAAGCCGCCACTTTAAACATTGAACTGTAAATTTCCTCCGGCTTATAATTAAACCGGACATTTCCTTCTATCATATGCTTCCAACTTTCACCATGCCTCCCAAAGCTCCCAAAGCACCCATCACATGCAACTGGATGAGGTCCAACGTCACTGACGAAACCTTAGCAGACTTTGTGAAAACGAGTTACCTGCCCAAGAAGGACGTCATGTCTTACCGCGCCCCTGACCCGTCAGAGGAGAGACCACAGCCAAGGGACGGGGAGGTGGTAATATTTGCGGATCACATGAGCCGGGGCTTCGCACCGCCCGGCTCAAAGTTCTTTAGAGATGTGCTGAATTTCTTTGATCTGCGGCCACAAGACATAGGACCCAATTCCATGTCAAACATATGCAACTTCCAAGTATTCTGCAAAGTCTACCTTGGAGAAGAGCCCAGCCTTCTACTCTTTAGAGAGCTATTCTATTTGAACCGCCAGAATGAGTGCGCCAACGGACCAAGCCTGGAACTTGGTGGAATCTCTATTCAACGCCGGAGAGACTGCCTTTTTCCTTACGCCGAGCCGCCAAGCCACCCAAAGGACTGGAACCAGACGTGGTTCTACTACCAGGACACTTCGCCGGCTGACGAGAGCCCGCTGCCCGGCTTTCGTCCCTCGCGCCTGGAACCAACTCACCCTCTGTCAGACAAGCTATCGCAGGCGGAGCGCCAACCTCTGATCCCCACCATCAACAAAATCAAGGCTCTCCTGGGAAATGGCCTCAATGGAATTGATCTGGTCCGGGTCCGGATCTCGTGGCGGGTGATCCCCTTGAGCCGCCGCCCCGGCTTAATGTGTGAATACACAGGCCGGAAAGATGACCCCCTGCGACACAGCCGCAACGATCTTCCTGAAGACGTTGCTGAAGACATGACCAAGGCCCTCTTGAATGAGAGCTTGGCAGACTGCGGGAGGACCGGCTTAAGCCCCTTCTGCAAGACCAACCCGGCTCCAGCGGTAAGCCGCTGATCTAAACATCTTATTTTTCCTTTAGATAGTTTTCATCTGAACCTTAAGAAATCTTCATTGTATTTTTTCAGGCTGATGATAAATTCTGGAAGGTCAAGTATGACCATGAGGCGGCCAAGAAGGCCAGGAAGGCTAAGAAAGCCGCCAGGAGAGCCGCTCCCCGCAAGAAGGGAAGCAGACCTACTGCTTCAGATCTGCTCCAACTAAGCGACAACTCCGAGTCAGAGGTAACCCCTGAACCTGTAAGCTCTTGCTGTATTTCTTGTTTATTTCTGTCCACCTTATCAATACTGTTCATCAGCAGGATGACACCGGAGCAAGTAACCCGGTGATTGAAGAGGTAATGACACTTCCCTCCGACTCGGAGCCCTTGCCAAGGCTGAAAGTCCGAAGAGTAACCCGGAAAGTAAGATTTTCACATCCTTTAGCTTATCAAGATCCTCAATTTCTTTTGAAGCGACAGATTCATGAGAGCCGGCGGCACACCCGGACCAACAAGGACGCTGACCTCTCCTCTGGTTTACCTGAAGCGTCGAGGAAACGCCGGACTGAGGTTATCTCCCACTTGTACCCTTTTCATCCTTTGGCGGGTGTTATACGTCAACCGCTCAATTCTTCTGATTCAAACTATCAGGAAACCTCACCTTCCTCTGGTGACTCGATGCAGTCAAACCTGCCGGCCTTCAAGACCGTACCCGGGTAATGATGATCATCTCTTGTTGTGCTTATCTTTACTCATACTTTTGTACTAACCTTTTTGTCCTTTCAGTGCCCAGGCAAAGCTCAGCAAGAGGGCGAAGAAGAACAAGCCGGTCGAAGAGCCGGACTTGCCTGAGCCGGAGGTTGCAGCTCAAGAACCGCCAGTTGCCTCTGCTCCTGAAGCCACCGCTCCAACCGATAAGCCAATCGTAGAGACTTCTGCTAACCCGGAGACCTCCAGCCCGTCTCAGCCGGCCGATGACCCGGACGTGGTAATCACCCGGACGGAGTTTGTTGAGCCGGGAAGACCTACTGCGCTGGCCGAGTGCTCCGCCAAGGAAGAGTTGCTAGAGCGCCGCCAGGCCAATCTGGACCTCGCCAACTATGCTCACTTGAGCATCGGAGAGATCGTCTCTGGCTATGTTAGTCAGGTGCACAAGAGCCGGGATTTGGAGATCGACATGGTGAATCAGATACAACAGAAGTCTGAGGTACCACTCTATTGCTTACCGCATAGTTATCTTTACCATACTCTAGCCCCCAAGTCTACTACTTATGATAGAATATGTTGCAGACTTAAGTTCCGGCTTACTTCCATGAATCGGTAATTTGTAGATGGAAACTTTCAACATGCGTTAGCCCCCAAGTGCCAAGTGTCTTTGCTTGGAAAGTGCTTGGGACTTTAAAATCGCATAATAATTGTTCAGGCTATAACCCGGAAATTGTGCAGGCCGCTTGCAAAAAAATTGAAACTGATATCTCTGAGCTGAAGAGCCGCCTAAAGACTCAGGAAACTGAGACCCGGAAGGCCAGCGCCAAATTTGAGTCCAGTATTGCTGCTCAAGAGAAGCTGAAGAAGAACTTTGAAGCTGAAAGGAAAACTTGGGCCGAAGAGAAAGCTACTCTGGTGAGTCGGGCTGAACAGGCGGAGAAGGCTCTGTCGGAGAGAACCGCCGAACTCTCCGGCTTAAAACGCCACGTGTCACAGATGGTCGCCGCAATCTTCGGTAAGTCATTCCACCGGCTCTCGTCAAGTTTATAATCTTGATGTCTCATAACTCCCATCATTGCCAGCGGCTTATCTTACTCTGTTAAACAGGCCCCAGAAGCGCCAACCTCAATCAGAGCGTGCTGACCAAGCTGAAGGCCGTGTACACCCTGGTGGAGCAACTCTACACCGGGTCACAACGCGCCTTGGCCGTGGTGGCCCTATCCAATGAGGTTCCAACTCACCTGGCGGAAGTACTTCGCCGGCTGGCCGTTCTTCCTCAGCGTGTTCAAGAGCTGCAATGGGCCTCTGCAAGAGCCGGAGCCATAGCTGCTCTGAGCCGGGCCAAGGCTTTCCTTCCAGAGCTAGACCCGGCGGACATTGCCCTTGGCTACCCCATCTTGAAGGAAGACGGCACCCCTTTCAACCAAAAGGACTTTGCTGCTTGTGTGAAGATCGTGCGCCCGGTGGCCACCCTGATTGGGAATGACACTGATCTGACCAAGTACCAGCCGGGCTATGATGCAGAGAATCAGAGGATCCCCACTCCGCGTTATGAAGCCATCAGCTTAGTCCCGCCGACTCGTAAGCACACCTTTGCCCCGGACATTAACCCGGCCGGGTTAATTGACGAGCAAGCTCAGTTTGAAGCTTTGAGCGGCATTGACTGGAAATCGTCAACCTTCCAGGTCTTGGGAACAGCCGGAGGAGCGGAGAGGGATGAGCCGGAAGCTTCAACTCGACAAGCATCTTAACTTGTAGGCGGCTCATGACTACATCTTGAAAACAATGCCTCATCTTTTGGACTCGGGGAGTCTTGTAATAGAGTAGGATCAATATTTTAACTTTGTCGTGCCATCGTGCACCTGTTGAATGCTTAACTCCATTTGAAGTGGCTTCCTTATATTCTTCCGGGTCATAATTGATCATTCATTTTCCTTAAGCTCAAATAGTTGTCTTTAACTACCCTGCATAGAAAAACAAATCACAAGTCTCCTGGCGGTTTACCGTACTGAGAAATCATCGTCTCATATATATAACCCGGAATATGAATCTAAGTCACCCAAGACCGGTCCTCAATTAAATCCTTGATATAACCGTAATAACATACTTACAGGCCTTCAAATCTGCTTCCGGTTTGTATAACCCGGATAATAAGGTTGGTACCTCAACTTCGGTTTACCTGTCTTGATAATACTGATTGCGTGTAACTAACCTTGTGAATCAAAGTTAAGTCGGCGGAATAAGAACCGCCGTGTACACTGTTGATACAACCAGAAGAACTTGTTGTAAGCCGAAAAATCAAAACTTAGGGGCTTCCGGTTCGAATACGACCAGAGACCCGTCCCAAAGGGGTTAAGCTAAGATTCGAATGCGATCACATAGCCCCCAGTGGGTTTGGCAATGGCAATCAAGAGGGTACCGACAGCTATGTTCTCTTGGGTTCGAATACGACCCATGTTTGAACAGGAAGCCCCGAAATGACTTTGAGAATTGTTTAACGACACTGATTCGAATACGATCCACGTCGGTTCCCAACGGGGGTTGAGCCATGATTCAAATATGATCAAGGAAAACTCCCCAATGAGCTTGGCACTTTGCCAATCAAATGGGTATCGACAGCTATGTTCTCTTTGGTTCGAATACGACCTATGTTTGAACAGGAAGCCCCTAAGTGACTATATTATGTACGGCTAGATTCGAATACGATCATAAGCCGGATCCACCTCCAAGTTACCATGTGATCTTGTAATGGAAACAACACATTTACCTTTGGAGGAGAAAAAGGACAGAGGTCCTGCTTTATTGCTTATCATAATATATACATGACTGATAGAAATATGTACATTACGAGAGCCGGTGGCTCAAGTGTAATAAGGCCGAAGCTGAGCTATGTTCCACGGCCGACGGGTCTCCTCCTCCGACTTGCGTGAATCCTTGCGCTCCCGAATGTCAATGAGGTAATATGACCCGTTGTGCAAGTTCTTGCTGACCACAAAGGGTCCTTCCCAAGGCGGGGATAGCTTGTGCGCATCTGTTTGATCTTGGATGAGCCGGAGCACCAGGTCACCTTCTTGGAAGACCCGGGACTTAACCCGGCGACTGTGATAACGGCGCAGGTCTTCTTGGTAAATCGCTGAACGAGCTGCGGCCACGTCACGCTGTTCGTCCAACAAGTCAAGAGCATCTTGGCGCGCCTATTCATTATCCGCCTCAACATAAGCCGCCACTCGAGGCGAGTCATGACGGATGTCACTGGGGAGGACTGCTTCTGCTCCATAAACCATGAAGAAAGGCGTGTAACCCGTAGACCTGTTAGGAGTAGTGTTGATGCTCCATAACACGGAGGGTAACTCCTCCACCCAACAACCCGGCGTCCGTTGCAAAGGGACCAAAAGCCGGGGCTTAATGCCCTTCAAGATCTCCTGAGTAGCTCTCTCAGCTTGACCATTGGATTGAGGATGAGCCACTGATGAAACATCAAGTCGAATATGCTCTCGTTGACAAAACTCCTCCATGGCGCCCTTGGACAGATTGGTACCATTGTCAGTTATAATGCTGTGTGGAAAGCCAAAGCGAAATATCACCTTTTTCATGAATTGAACTGCCGTGGCGGCGTCACACTTGCTTACTGGCTCTGCTTCAACCTACTTTGTGAACTTGTCAACTGCCACCAAGAGGTGGGTCTTCTTATCCTTGGACCTTTTAAAAGGCCCAACCATATCAAGCCCCCAGACTGCAAACGGCCAAGTGATTGGTATCATCCTCAGCTCTTGAGCCGGCACATGAGCCCGTCGTGAGAACCTTTGGCAACCATCACATTTACTGACCAAGTCCTCTGCATCAGCATGAGCCATCAGCCAATAAAAGCCATGACGAAAAGCTTTGGCCACAAGGGATTTTGAGCCGGCATGATGGCCACAATCCCCTTCATGAATCTCACGCAAGATCTTTTGGCCTTCCTCAGGGGAGACACAATGCTGGAACGCTCCTGTAACACTGCGGCGATGCAACTCACCATTGATAACAACCATTGACTTAGACCGCCGGGTTATTTGTCTGGCCAAAGTTTCATCCTCAGGCAAATCTCCCCGGGTCATGTAAGCCAGATAGGGCACTGTCCAGTCCGGGATGATGTGGAGAGCCGCCAGCAATTGTGCCTCCGGGTCAGGGACAGCGAAGTCTTCCTCTGTAGGCAACTTAACAGAAGGGTTATGCAAGACATCCAGGAAAGTATTAGGCGGCACCGGTTTTCGCTGAGAGCCCAGCCGGCTTAAAGCATCAGCCGCCTCGTTCTTCCTGCGATCGATGTGCTCTACTTGGTAACCCTGAAAGTGTCCAGCAATGGCATCAACTTCACGGCGATAAGCCGCCATAAGAGGGTCCTTGGAATCCCACTTGCCCGATACCTATTGAGCCACTAAGTCCGAGTCGCCGAAGCATCTTACCCGGCTCAAGCTCATCTCCTTAGCCATCCGAAGACCATGGAGCAAGGCCTCGTACTTAGCCGCATTGTTAGTGCAAGGAAACATCAACCGTAGCACGTAATGGAACTTGTCACCTTTAGGGGAAGCCAATACAACTCCAGCCCCCGAGCCCTCTAATTGCCTGGACCCATCGAAGTGAATAGTCCAATATGTGTTATCCGGCTTTTCTTCGGGCACTTGTAACTCTGTCCAATCGTTGATGAAATCCACCAAGGCTTGAGATTTAACAGCAGTGCATGGTACGTACTTCAGACCATGAGGCCTGAGCTCTATAGCCCACTTAGCCACTCTTCCGGTAGCTTCTCTATTTTGGATGATATCTCCAAGGGGAGCAGAACTAACCACAGTGATAGGGTGACCCTGGAAGTAATGCTTAAGCTTCCGGCTTGCCATGAACACACCATAAACAAGTTTCTGCCAATGTGGATACCGCTGTTTGGACTCGATGAGCACTTCATTGATGTAATAAACCGGCCGCTGAACCGGATGCTCCTTGCCCTCTTCCTTGCGTTCCACCACCACAGCCACACTGAAGGCCCGTGTGTTAGCAGCTACATACAGCAATAAAGGCTCCTTGTCAACCGGAGCAGCAAGGACCGGGGGCTCAGCCAGCTGTCTCTTCAAATCCTCAAAAGCAGTATTAGCAGCATCATTCCAGACAAAGTTATCAGTTTTCTTCATCAACTGGTACAATGGCATGGCCTTCTCACCCAAGTGGCTTATAAACCGGCTTAAAGCAGCGATACGACCCGCCAGGCGCTGGACGTCGTTTATACATGCCGGCTTAACAAGAGAGGTGATTGCCTTGATCTTCTCCGGGTTAGCTTCAATACCTCTGTTAGAAACCAAGAAACCCAAGAGCTTGCCTGCAGGAACACCAAAAACACACTTGGCCGGGTTAAGCATCATCTTGTAGACCCGGAGATTATCAAAGGTTTCCCTCAGATCATCTATCAAGGTTTTCTCTTCCCTGGACTTAACCACAATATCATCCACATAAGCATGAACATTGCGCCCAATCTGGTTATGAAGACAGTTCTGCACGCAACGCTGATAAGTCGCCTGTGCACTCTTGAGCCCAAAAGGCATAGACACATAGCAGAAGGCTCCAAAGGGAGTGATGAACGCCGTCTTCTCCTGGTCCTTAACTGCCATTTTAATCTGATGGTATCCAGAATAAGCATCCAAGAAACTTAAGTGCTCGCAACCCGCCGTAGCATCAATGATTTGATCAATACGGGGAAGAGCAAAAGGATCAGTCGGACATGCCTTGTTTAAGTCCGTGTAGTCCACACACATCCGCCAGGTGCCGTTCTTCTTGAGTACGCGCACCGGGTTAGCTAGCCACTTCGGGTGAAAGACTTCAACAATAAAGCCGGCCGCCAAGAGCCGGGCCACCTCTTCACCAATGGCTTTTCGCCTCTCTTCATTAAACCGCCGAAGGAATTGCCTGACCGGCTTAAATTTCGGATCAACATTGAGAGTGTGCTCAGCGAGTTCTCTAGGTACACCTGGCATGTCAGAAGGCTTCCATGCAAAAATGTCCCTATTCTCACGGATGAACTCGATGAGCGCGCTTTCCTATTTTGGATCCAGATTGGCACTGATGCTAAACTGCTGAGATGAATCACCTGGAACGAAATCAACAAGCTTAGTCTCATCGGCCGACTTAAATTTCATTGCCGGCTCATGCTCCGTGCTCGGCTTTTTCAGAGAGGTCATATCTGTTGGGTCGACATTGTCCTTGTAAAATTTCAACTCCTCTGTTGCGCAAACAGATTCTGCATAGGCTGCATCACCTTCCTCACACTCCAAGGCCACCTTCCGGCTGCCGTGAACCGTAATGGTCCCATTGTGACCCGGCATATTGAGTTGTAAATACACGTAACATGGCCGTGCCATGAACTTGGCGTAAGCCGGCCGCCCAAATATGGCATGATACGGACTTCTTATCTTGACCACCTCAAAGGTCAATTTTTCCACCCTGTAGTTGTACTCGTCTCCAAAGGCCACTTCCAACTCGATTTTGCCAACTGGATAAGCCGACTTGCCAGGCACCACACCGTGGAAAACAGTGTTTGACTGGCTGAGGTTCTTATCAATCAACCCCATACGACGGAAAGTCTCATAATAAAGAATGTTGATACTGCTGCCTCCATCCATGAGCACCTTAGTGAACTTATATCCTCCCACCTGAGGAGCCACCACCAAGGCCAAGTGACCCGGATTATCAACCTGGGGAGGGTGATCCTCCCTACTCCACACGATAGGCTGCTCAGACCATCTTAAATAGCGTGGAACCGCCGGCTCAACAGCATTCACAACCCTCTTATGAAGCTTCTGATCTCGCTTACACAGACTGGTGGTAAATACGTGATACTGTCCACCGGTCAGCTGCTTCGGATTGGTCTGATAACCCCCCTGCTGCTGTTGATGACCCTGGCCAGACTGCTGATTAAAGCCCCCTTGACCGTTCTGAGGATTAGAATTTGAGCCGCCGCCCGGGCCATGAAAACCGCCAGTGCCTGAGCCGCCGCCCGGGCCATTGTTACCGTTAAAGGTATTGGAATTCTTAAAGGCCTTCATGATCGTGCAATCCTTCCATATATGAGTAACTGGCTTTTCCCTAGAACCGTGCCTTGGACAAGGCTCATTCAACAGCTGCTCCAGCGTCGGGCCTGACCCGCTGGCTCGGGGAGGTGGCCTCCCCTTGCGTCGCTGGTTATTACCCTGTGAGCTGGCGTTGGCCACGAACTCCAGGCTGCCGTCGGCCTTATGCTTGCCACCTCCTTGGTTCCCCGGGTTATGCTGAGGACCCTTGCCATTGCCGTTCTTCTTTCCCTTCCCTGTCCTTTCATCATCTGAAGCCGGGTCCTTGGTACTATCAGAGTCGGCATATTTGACGAGAGCCGCCATCAGCGTACCCATATCATTGCAGTCGCGCTTAAGCCGCCCGAGTTTCATCTTCAGGGGCAGGAAACGACAATTCTGTTCCAACATTAAGACTGCAGAACCGGCATCCATCTTATCAGATGAATGTATGATCTCTTTGACCCGGCGAACCCAATGTGTCGTAGACTCACCCTCCTGCTGTTTACAGTTAGTCAAATCCACAATTGACATGGACTGCCTACAGGTATCCTTGAAGTTTTGGATGATGGGCTTTCAGCTCAGCCCAAGACCCGATGGAATTCGGTGGTAGCCCTTTCAACCAAGTGCGGGCAGTCCCATCTAACATCATGGTGAAGTACTTGGCCATCGCAGCTTCACTGACCTCCAGCAATTCCATGGCCATCTCGTAACTCTCGATCCAGGCCCTGGGTTGTAAATCAGCCGTGTAATTAGGCACCTTCCTCGGCCCTTTGAAGTCCTTGGGTAGACGTTCATTACAGAGAGCCGACACTAAACAAGGGACACCTCCGGTCCTCGTAGGGATACCCACGTCGACGGAAGTCGTCGGATAATCCGAGGGTGTCTGATAAGCCGTCAACTGAGGCGCCTGCTCTGCCTCTTGTCGCGCTCTGTCTTGGTCCGCTGCGTGACAGACTCCGTTATGAGCCGGGCCATGGCTAGGGGGCGGGTCATGGCGTCGGACATTACTTGAGCCGGTCGCAGAGACCATGTGTCTGTTGTAACTCGGACTCCGGCCTGGACGAGGGGTTGAGTGGATCCTGTCCCGACTGTAAGAATACGCCTCCTGCTGTGCCAGCGCTGTCTGAAGGAGTTCTCTGACCCGGCGGGTTTCAACAGCCGTAGGAGAGTCGCCGTCAATTGGGAGAGCCGCCAGCCGTGCTGCTGCGGCGACCATGTTCTCCAGCGGGTTAGCATAATGACCCGGTGGTATTGGCACGTACTGAGGCGGGGCAGGGTTCACTCGGGGAGGCCCCATCACTTGTGGCTGAACAGGGGTCCCAGACCCGGGCACTATGACCCCCGGCCGGTTACTAGACCCGGCACCTGGCGTGTTGAAGAGGTTTCGAGGATCGTAGACCGGAGTGAGTCGAGATTGGGCCTTTTGATGCCTCCTTCTCATGACCTCATTGGACGCGTTCTGATCCATCGTGAGCCGGAAGGACTGCGCCTGAATCAGCTGAGTCTGGGCGTCGAGAGCCGCCCTCTCCGCAGCCATCCTGATCCCCTCCGCTGCCAGATCCTCCTTGGCTTTCACTAGATCTAATTTTAACTGCGCCACCTCCGCGTCATGCTGAGCTTGATCCGCCGGGTCGACCGTGGCGGTCAACAGAGCCGTCATCTTGTCTGTGAGATCCATCAGCGCCTGAGCCGGCGAGGGCACCGGATTTCCTGACCCGGCCGCAGGGTTTTGAACAGGCTGTGCACCAGCCATGAAGATTCCAACCCGGCTCGGTGGCTCCAAAGGGTCCGGAATACTGTCACCATCGGAACAGCCCCTGAGCCTGCCATCTTGAAGTTGATACAACGAGTTTGACTCATCTGTGGACGACTCGCCGTCAGAGCCGGCGGCCGTCTCATCACCAGATCCATCAGAAATCCCTCCATGGACACATCCCACAAAAGCATGCCTCAAGGCAGGCAGGGCCCGGACGGGTCGTGCACGCTGAGCCGTCTCGATGAGATCGGCGCAAAGATCCGGCTCGGGGCCCGGCTCACCAATCTTGCCAATGAAGACATGAATTCCGCCGAAGGGGACCCAGTACCCGTACTCCACTGAGCCGGCGTCGGGGCCCCAGTTTGCATCGTCGATGTAGAGCTTGCCGCGGCGACTCTTGGTCATCCGGCCCACAGCGTATCCCTTGAGCCCTTCGAAGCTGCCCTTTAAGAACTCAAATCCACCGTGCGCTGGCCCCACGGTGGGCGCCAACTGTCGTGGAATTGTCACGACAGATGTCCTCGAGCTAGGACTTAGTCGTGGAGCCATCGCAGCTAGGAAGCTTGAAGGGGTTAAACGGGACAAGGAACACGAGGATTATACTGGTTCGGCCCCTTACAGTGAAGGTAAAAGCCTACGTCCAGTTGAGGTGGTATTGATTAGGATTTCGATGATTAGGGAGCTTAACTGCTATGCCTGGCTCTCGACGAGATCTTTCTTGTCCCTAAACCGCCGCCGGGTCGTCCCTTTATATAGAGAGGTTGACGCCCAGCAGCTCTCAGAGTCCCGGCCGGCTCATAAGAGCGTCCGGCTCGGACTCCCAACTATTCTTGCCTTTACACTACAAGTTCTATCATAATGGCGGTTGTAACTACGGGCCTTAAGCCATATCCGGGTCTTAAGCCCTTCTTTGGCCCGCCGTCTTCAAGCTTGGCGCCGGGCTTCAGGCGATGACCATTATGAGTAACCCGGCCCCTCCTGGCGGGTGACTCTAAGGTTTATATCCTCAACAGGTCTGGAGTGAGCTCTTTTGCGCTTAGTGTAGGTGCTTAGGCAAATGCTTAGGTGCGTACGATGTGGTAGATGCATTGGAATGGAGGGGCACCTTTATATGAGGGCAATGAGGGCAAACCGCGTTGCATTCACATCGTGCAGCCTCTTTCCCCGGACCTCCTCCCATTACTTCCCTGATGCATTAATTGAAGGAGGATGCATTGGCCATTCAACATATCGGGAACCGCTACTCCCTCCCTCGTCTGCATTAAAGCCGTATCGGGAACTGCGCCGCCCGCTGTCAAATCGAATACTCCCTCCGTCTAGGTGAGTATTAAGTCATCTTACGAAAACCAAATAGTAAACACATAGGCGTGGTGTATTAACTCTCACGTTGTTTCTTATTTTTTGACATAAATAGAGGAATCAACCAAGAAGAGATGTGGGGCTTGTATGCTTTTAATGACTTGAGACTATCAAACATGACATGCAGTGGTCAGTTCGTTGCACAAGAACAAATACAACCCACGTCAGCACACACGCATGTTATATAGCATCACATCCAATGGCTATAAAAGATGAATGAGATCAAATTATCTCATCTATATGAGTTCTAGCAAAACTGTATTAATAATACTTAGTACTCCTGCGCATGTATCATATATTAGTATCACGTAGTACTTTATTTATTGCCATGTATGACACATAGTACTCAACTCTCTCTCTTTCTTCATTTAATTCTATGACACCTCATCAAAATTGCTAAGGCTAGTACCATTACAACCAGCCTTAGCAAATACTAAACATTAAGTTCTCTCGTTTTCCTCTCCACCTTGGTCACCTAGACGGAGGGAGTATACTGCGCAGGCTTTTCCTGCGCGGTAGGCGGGGCAGTTCCGCCTAGTCGGTTCGACAGAGACGCGAGAAGACGAGGGAGTAGGCTGCTGCAAACGTAGGGCTGTGTGATTTGACAGCGAGTTACTGCTGGACAGGTGGGGCCCCGTGATTTGACTTGCCATTATCATTTTAACTGCAGCGCTACGACTGGCGTGAGTCTCCCGATTCCTAACCACCTCCATACAGGTGCCTCTCCCAATGCTCCACCATGTAGTAGAGGCTGGCTCTTGCATGAGAGCCCACTTCTCCACTTTTTCCTTGCCTCTCTTTCCTCCACATATGCAAAAATGCCATGTAAAGCGCACTATTGTACTTACTTGCTCCTACAGGTGCTTAAGCTTGCCACATAGGCATAAAGTTTGATGTGGCAAGTTAATCAAGAAGAGAGAGACTAGTTTGGTGACCCAAGGAAGAAACGGTGCTAAGCGCGTGTACCTAGGTGAAAAGACAATTTTGAGTCTATAGCTAATTAAATGAAGCAAACTTAGCAACACCATTTCATTGGAAGAGGTCACTCCTTGGCAATGCAATAAATACTAGTACTCCCTGTGTCCCATAATATAAGAACGTTTTTGGCACTACACTAGTGTCAAAAACGTTCTTATATTATGGGACGGAGGGAGTACAAAGAAAGAGATAGAGAGAAGTAAAAAAATACACTTATAGCCAACCTTATAGCCAAAACCTTGTTGTAGTATGAGTGACTAAGTGATGACTATGTATGACATGCCAACATCAGATAGCCTAACGCACCGTGTTAAATCTCCAAGGGCGCGACCGCACGAGCGACGCGACGGTTGTGGTAGGCGCGACCACGATACGGGCTGCTGACAGCCCTTGGATCTGAGATCAAACGGTCGCATGCTAAGTTGCTGAAAATTTGCAGAATAACCCTCCAGGATAGGATATTCACCCATAGGTCTAGAATCACGCCATGCAACCGTTCGATCTCAGATCCAAGGGCTCTCGGAAGCCTGTATCATGGGAGAATGGAAAGCCACTACCCTGTCGTTCGCACGCTGGTAGTTCGCTCCTACTCGTCCCCGCACGTCCTTCAATACTATGATGGTTCGCTCCTAGTCGTCCCGTCCATTCACATTACGGCAGTTCCACTAATCCTAACCCTCCTCCCAAATGCATGGCGTCCCAAATCTCCCCGATCGGCGGTGAGTACAAGGTTAGAACCATCACCGGCGATGAGTTCGACGTCATCTACACCCGTTCTTCCGCGACGGTGAAAGGATGCCTTTCTCGCTTCAGACGCATGTTCGAAGACTCAGATGATGAGTGGGTCGCTGGGCTAGATGTTGAGTACACCACAGTCCTGGGACGAGAGAAGGATCTAAAGGACGAAGAGAGGAAGAAGCCCGCTGTGATCCAGGTTTGCGTGCATGACTTATGCTTGGTCTACCACATATGCCATGTCGACGTTGAGTGCCAGGATTTTAAGGACTTCCTCGAGAGCAACCTAGTCAAATTCGTTACTGTAGACTTTGGTAATGACAAAGAAGTCCTGCGTCGGATAGGCCTCGTTGTAGGCAACACCTTCGACCTCCAGAAGAATCGGCTGGTGTCCTCTCGTCAGCCTTCAATGCTGACCCTGGCAGGAGCCATGGTTCATCCTTCATACGGTAAACTGGAGAAACCTCCATACATGTTTCATCGTCATGCATGGAAGCGGAATGTACTAGATATAGACCACGTCCACTACGCTGCAATGGATCGCTACCTTTGCTTCAATATCTACAAGGGTTGGATGAAGAGCAACAGCCAAGTGTGTGGTTCAAGCAAAGAAGTATCGGCCAAGAGGAAGAGGGACAAGGACGAAGTCGAGGACGTGGACGAGGACTCCGAGTAAGGTGGCAGTGTCGTTGCTCATGGTGGTTCTAATGCAGTGTCTACCGGAATAGTTGCAAAGTTTAATTTCAGGTGTGCTTAATTTAATTTGAGGGCTGTGTTGTGCTGAGCCCCAGCAGAACTATGTTATGTTTCTTCTTGTTACTTTAACTCTTCAGTACGTACATACTAGTATTTCTTACATTTCATCTTTTAGTTGGTATAGTACTACCACTCGTTTCTTCACATTATATACGTGCAATATATATGGCCAACATCATATAGCCAGCAGTTTAGTTGTCAAAGAATTTCAGGGTGCTTAGTTTTTTCAAAGAATTCCAGGGTGCTTAGTTTTATTTGAGGGGTGAGTTGTGCACTTGTGCTGGACACCATTATTGTGACAAGCCTTTTTAATAGTACTATATGCATAATTTGGCGACGAGCGCTCTCTATATGTACCACCTTTTTTTTAATTTCAAGCTTTGCTCCATGACGCAATCCATCGATACTACTACTGTACAAAAGTGGACTATATACATTTTTTAAAAGGCTAGAGGGCGGGGCAGTCTAGCTCGGTCGGTTTCACGAGAGGCGAGGGCCTTTGTAATTTGACGGCTCATTACTGCTGTCAAATCGAATAGTACTGCGCCGCCCGCTGCACGCCCGACGCCTCCATTAAACCCCTCCGTTAAACCCGCATGCAAACCGAGAATCCTACTCCTGCCACACGTCCGTTCATGAGTGGGCCGGAATTAAACGCAACACCGGCCGAGCTCCTCCCGTCCGCCCTTAGTTTAAACGAGGCCAGACGCCGGCCAAGCTCCTACCATCCGCCCTCTATTTACACAAGGCCAGACAGACATCGGGCAAGAATCGCACCCCTCCACCGCTCCCCCATCTCCTCCTTCACCATTTTCTCCACTCTTCCGATGGCTTCCGATGAGCTGTTCTCTGGCATATTACCCGGCTGGGTGGCCCGCCGAGCCCTCCGGATAAGGGCGAGGCCGCTCGGTGCTTCACCAACCTCGCTTGGCCCAACGGAGCGAGTTGCCGCCCCAAGCAGGTGCGTGGTTCAGCAACTCGCCGCTCCAGTTCAGCTCGATGAGGAGTGGCGAGTTGCTCCATGCCGGCACGACGGCTAGCACGCCGGTACGGGCACCGTCGCTGCCGTGTCGTACCGCGCCACCAGTGTCTGCGGTGGCCGCGCCTCCCGTGTCTGTGGGCGCGCCTCCCGTGCCTGCGGGAGCGCCATGCAGGCAGAGACAGAAGCCGGGTGCGTGGAGAGCGACGAGTCGGTGGCCAGCTTCTCCGTGTCCGCTGCCATCATCGAGGAGAAGTAGAACACGGGAGGCCGCCGCCACTTGGGACCCATGAAGGCCACCGCCGAGGCGACGACCGCGGATTCAGGTGGTTTCTTTGCTGCTTCGTCTCTTCCGAGGACCTTCGTCGACCCCGCAAGTGTCCGACGGACATGAGGAAGACAAAGGGATCCGCGGGCGCCATTTAGAACTAAAATAAGTCTAGATACATCCATTTCTAGGACAAGTATTTCCGGACGGAGGGAGTATTAATTATACAAGAGAGCCGGATTGGCACCTCTTAGTTCATGTAAATGTAATGAAATCCATCATGTTTATATGAAGATCTGGCTTTTTTATACGAAATCCTTCATGCTTATATGAAATCAGTCCGTGTTTGCACGAATTTCATCTGGTTGGTTAGAGTTGTAAAAATGTATGCCGCTGGCGTTTGATGTCGTCCTCCGCTTAAGGAAGCAGGAGGAAATTTGCTGGCTGCCATTGGAGATGCTCTTTATGCTGGAAATAATAGAGTGACATCCAATCCATTTGAGTTAATTGCCCGTATGATTGTCCCTCTATAAAAAGTTAATTGCATGTACAGTGTACACGTGACTTGCAGGGTGGCTACAGCTTCGTACAGAAAGTTAAAAAGAAACAAGTCCATCCTTAATCTTGTATTCTAAGTACTCTATGGGTTCCACTGTCAGTACATCAGCGAAAGAAGTATATATTAAATAAGTAGAGTAATATATAATATAAAAATATAAAGTTAAAAGACAGAATTCGAACTCATGTCATCGCGTTGCGAGCATCCGGCGCTAACCAGCCCAGCACATTTTTGTTGTAGACCATGCTGGAGATATATCTCCATGTCTACTCTTATATATACTCCATTCGTTCCTAAATATTTGTCTTTTTCAGATTTCAAATGGACTACCACATACGGATGTGTATGTAGACATATTTTAGAGTGTAGATTCACTCATTTTGCTCCGTATGTCTTTTCAGGAAGGGGTCAGATTTGTCCTTGATTTATTTATGAGGTATCGAGATGGCACTGCACCGCCAAGAAAAGAGGGTAACATCAAAATTATGGACTACTTTTTTGAGTATGTTGGTAAGGTCCGGTCATATTCACTTGTTGAAATCTCTAAAAAGACAAATACTCCCTCCGTCCGGAAATACTTGTCATCAAAATGGATAAAAGGAAATGTATCTAGACGTATTTTAGTTTTAGATACATCTATTTTTATCCATTTTGATGACAAGTATTTTCGGACGGAGGGAGTAGAAAACAGAGTTGGTGATGATGGTGTGCGTGCCATCCTGCAATATAGGCCGTCGGAATTATATCTAACGGATAGGAAAGAAACTATGGCAATTTTGCAAAAATATACCCACACGTCTCTCCACGTTCGCAAATAAGGCCTTCCCTCGTTCAACCTTTTCTCTCACAAGATAAACTACTCATACAAATGCATCTTGATGTTCCGTGCAACGCACGGGCAGCTAGCTAATTTCTTTTAAAATAGTTGCTGCGATAATTGGGTTGAAGTGATATATTTTATGTCTGCCCCAAATGATTTCAGATTCACTAGTAGTAACAAAGAAAAGGTTGCCTTGTTAATTAATAGAAAACAGGGTGAAAACTATCACATGAGGCCGGTAAAAACAAGGCACACTGGGTTCAGCGTCATCGTCACTACAGCTGTGCGCGCGCGAGAAGTCTACATATCGAGGGGGCTACCGAGCGAGGCACCGAGACACAGTGTTTGAGAGAGAAACCAATTGACAGATTATGATCAGATCGAGTTGTCACCCTTCCGCTGTCATTGTTGGGGGGAGGGAGAGAAAGACGTATCGAGAGTGTGCGCGGTAGGCACAGAGGCACAACTAGCGAGTGTGTGTGTTTGAAAGAGGAGTAGATAGATTATTATCAAGATCGATGTGCCACCCTACTCCTTCGGTGCCGGGTAGTGTGTGTGCGTGTATGTTTGA
>NC_057808.1:454210543-454212607 GCF_018294505.1 Triticum aestivum | reverse complement strand
GGTAGTGACACTCACATATCTCTACTCTTATAAAAAAACAGAGTTGGTGATGATGGTGTTCCTGCCATCCTGCAATGTAGGCCATCCGATTTATATCCGACGGACAGGAAGGAAACTATGGTAATTTTGCAAAAAGATACCCACCCCTCTCCGCATTTGCAAATAAGGCATTCCCTCGTTCATCCTTTTCTCCCACAAGATAAACTTCTCATACAAATGCATCTTGATGTCCCGTGCAACGCATGGGCATCTTGCTAGTAGGGAGAAGGAGTTTGTGTGACACATATCTAGCAGCTATATTAAGGGATATGTAGATAGCATATGTGCGAGAGACATTATTATACTTTGAGACATTAGTGGCTGTGGGTGGGCGGAATTAAAGGGGTGGGCGTGTTAGACATAGAGAGCGTGTGTGTTTCTGTGTGAGAGACTTGTAGGATGGGGTAGAAAGACGAATTTAACCCTGGCGGAGGGAGAGAAATACACGAAGTGCGCGTGTGTGATTCCGATTCCCACAGGGAAATGAGATATGTATGCGTGTGAGAGAGATTGCACAATTCATTCACGTATCACTATCTAGCGATCGTGGACGTGCATCGCTTGAACATAATTCAATATCTACTTCGTATCGTGGCCAAAGGTACAATATCGATTCAACGCTATAAAGATTGGACACTCACATATCACATTTTTTCTATTTAAATAAACCTTTTCAGTTGTGCATGCCAAAGTTACAGTGATGTTTCTTCAAACAACCAATGCAGCTATCATGTATATGCACCATTGTTACTCTTGCATTCAAATTCATTAGTCTTGGATGATTTAAGTTTCTATTTTGAAGTAATATATGTAATATTCATATATGAATTCAACGGGTACGCAATTTATGAATTGGAGGCTATGTAATCATATGAGGTAACACTTTTAAGTAGCTGACTACAATATCCATTTCTTTTTGTGTGCCTCTACACTAACACGTCAATGCATTATGTTTAAAGTAAATAACCAATGGCACTAAATTATCTATTTACACGAGAAATACATAGGCTGAGCGTTTGATCCCTTTTTTTGTGAACGCGCCACTACACCCGTATGATTGGCCGCGCCCGTGTGAACGTCCAAGTTATCGGCGCATCATCCCGAGTTATTGTCTTTTTTTCTGGGGTGGACTTCACACCAGTTATTAACTGCTGATGTGTGCCCCGTGTACACAGTCTAGCATGACCTTCCCGCTAGCACGATCCAAAATTAGTTGAAACTGGATACGAACGATCCCGCGGGCGGCAAAATCTCCCGCCTCCTTCTAAAATTTCCGCCACCTTAGTCTTTAGCATGCGAAATCCCCCCTTTGTCCTTGGTGCACGGAGACCGACAGTTACAATACCGCCCTCATCTACATGATAGGTCGGGGCTGCTTTGGTAACTTCCGGTTCCCCCACTACACGGCACCCCCATTTCCTCTCCCCCTCCCGCAAAAACGACTAACTCCACCGCAGCAGAGCATCTTACATCACGCCGTCCGTACTTCATCGCCCTTTCTCCCCTCCCCTCTCGAAACCCTAGATTGCTCATCCACCGACGTACCATAGCCCATTCACTGCCAGCGGCGTCCACCTCACCGGATCTGCTTCTGCGGCTGCATCTACCCCTCCCACCTCCCCTAGAAACAAGTAGACTGCTCATCAACCACTGTACCATAGCCCATTCAGTCCCGGCCTTGTTCACGGCGCCGGATCTGCTTCGCCGGTACTCTCGTCAACCGCCGCGCATCTGCAGCGGCTCATTCGTACTCCCCCCGGAGACGCTTCGTCCACACCCCCCGGAGCCGCCCCACCGCCGCCCCCGTCGACGGCCTCTGATCCTCTTCGCCGACACCTTCCTCAACCCTACCGGAGCCGCTTCGCCGACACCTTCCTCAACCCTACCGGAGCCGCTTCGCCGACACCATCGTCAACCCTACCGGAGTAGCTTCGCCTATACCATTCTCAACCCTACCGGGGCCGCTTTGCCAACTCACAAGTCCACGGCCTCAGATCCGCTTCCTCGCACCCTCATCCAACCTAC
>NC_057808.1:454207953-454209808 GCF_018294505.1 Triticum aestivum | reverse complement strand
CGCCCCGTCCACGCCGCAGATCCGCATCGTCGACACCATCCTTAACCCAACCACCGGAGCAGCTTCTGGCGCCCCGTCCACGGCCGCAGATCCGCGTCGTCGACACCATCCTTAACCCAACCACCGGAGCAGCTTCACCTACGCCCTCGTCCACGGCCACAGATCTGCTTCGCCCACACCGTAGTCCACCCTACCGGAGCCGCTCCGCAAACACCCTACTCGACGGTTCTAGATCTCCTTACCGGACCCCGACAGCCAGCGCAGCGTCATCACCCTCGACGTTTCTAACATGATTCCCACCATCTGGAGAGATGCCAAGCACCTGCCACGTCCTATGTACTTGTCACCTTTAAACCCGTCCAGCATCACCTGCCCGATGTACTTCAAATATACTAACCGGTCGCTGTTACCTGTTATGCAGCTGGCAAAAACTACAAGGACGATGTTTCTTCTGGATCTAACAGCTTGGCCAACCAAGATCCTGGACTGAGGCATTGCTATGATCTTGTAAGCGCGTCTCTCTCTCTTGTATTGTTCTGTGCCTGCCAGCGTGCTTTGCTAGGATTTTTGACCAGTAATCCCTTTGTGCAGACAATGATTTCTACTACTCGCTGCTAAATTAGATATGTAGATGTCATACATGATACTACCTCGTACCTCCGTTCCTAAATATAAGTCTTTCTAGAGATTCCACTATAGGCTACATACGGAGCAAAATGAGTGAATCTACACTCGAGAATGCATCTATATACATCTGTATGTGGTCCATACTGGAATCTCTACAAAGACATATATTTAGGAACAGGGGCATTACATTACACAAAATCATAGGTGGCATGTAGGAATTCCAGTGCACTACATTAGGCTCCCTTAGAGTGCCTGCTAGTCCAGCATACAGAGTCATGGCTAGTTTATGGTACACACACAATCGTTAATTGGTGGTTTAAATATGCGCAAGGGATATGCAATGTAGTATCATGTAGAGATGTCTGAAATTAGCCGTGTCAACTTGCAGATAGGGTTACACAATGAAAAAGTACAAGATGTATGTGGCAATTTCATGGAACATCGCAAAAAAAGGAGAGGCAGCGGTGAGCCTATACAGTGTGCTATGGTACGTCACTCCTCCATTGCAATCATCGTGACATGTTATTTGTATGCCAGTTCTATTAGCCAAGTTTCTTAGTGACAGTTATTACGAGTTATCCTAAGAAAATAAGCACCTGTGAATATAAGCTCCATGTAATAAGCCAACCAGTTCTTTTCATTGCGTTTTCAGCTTATCTTTGGTATGATCAATGGAAAGTCTAGATTGCATTATATTTTTTTCATTTTGCTGCTCATATGGAAATTAATTTGACTTGCAAACATCACAAATTGAACCCAGTGCAGTAATTAATATGATAGGAAAACAGACCATCACTATTTGCTCAAAATGCAAATACAAAGATACCATCTACTTCGCACAATCTACTTTGGTCAATGTTTTCCATAGAGATCCCATTGCCTAATTTAAACGAAGAACACATGACCCACATTTAAATGAAGAACAATTATTTATTGAAATTCGATTGTCCAAGTGGTTGGTTATTATCGTATAGCAGCACCACCTGAAAGCATCATATAGCAGCAGTAGCAGCTCATAGCAACTCATCATAGAGCAGCAGTCTGCAATTCATCATATACCAGTAGCAGCTCATAGCAATTCATCATATAGCAGCAGCAGGAGCAGCTCATAGCAATTCATCATATAGCAGCAGCAGGAGCAACTCATAGCAATTCATCATATAGCAGCAGCAGAAGCAGCTTGTAGCAACTCATCATATAGCAGCAGCAGGAGCAGCTTGTAGCAACT
>NC_057808.1:454167341-454207680 GCF_018294505.1 Triticum aestivum | reverse complement strand
AGCAGCAGCTCATAGCAATTCATCATATAGCAGCAGCAGCAACTCATAGCAACTCATCATACAGCAGCAGCAGCTCATAGCAATTCATCATATAGCAGCAGCAGGAGCAGCTCATAGCAATGCATCATATAGCAGCAGCAGAAGCAGCTCATAGCAATTCATCGTATAGTGGATCAAAATGAAAATTTGGCAAAAAATTAGAGGAGATCCTCACCTTGTTGGATGAGCTCATCCTTCAACAGCACCTCAAGGCCATGGCCTGGGAGGAGGGGAGGGGGAATAAGGTGCCTTCTGCCGCAGTGTGGCATCAGCCGTAGTTGTGCAGCGCCCGCCGGAGTAGTGCGTTGGACAAACCACAGTGGAGCAACTGCTGGAGACCATGAGAATGAGGGGCGGCGCCAGAGGGAGGAGCAGCCAGAGAGATTTGCCCCTACCCGCCGGCCATGTAGCCTAGCTGGACATAGCATCGTCGAGGACCAGGCCAGATGGGACCAGTGGCGACGGCTCGCTGGAGGAACCCTAGTGCTGCAGGTAGGGGATCGAGGTAGAGGGAAAGGGGAGAGGAGATGCAAGCGGGCAGGGCAATGAATGCTTGTGTGTTTGTTTTTACTTGAGGGTCAGGTGTGACACGGGCGTCGGTAGATGCATTTTGAGTGTAATATAGGCAGACAAAAAAGTGATTTCACTATTCCCCTTCCCTTCAATTTTTAGTGAGGTTCTACCCGAAACACCCCCCTCCAAAGCGAAATTAGTTAAGCCCAAGCCCATAACTCAAAAATGACTTCTTTACATCTTTTATGGCTTATTTTGACAATATGCCCTGAAAAGGCGGAATCGAACTGGCCCTTAACCTGCAATTCAATTGTGCGTGCAATGATGAATCACTCATGCCTGCTATCTGTACATTTAGGCATCATCATACATGGCATAACCTAATACATGTGCATTCCATTGTAGAATCTGGAATATGCAATGTTTATGTTAGTTCATACGTTGCACATGATGTTTAAATGCCCCTTAAATCTGGTCAATCAAGTGATGGTCTTTAAGCCTCCTTCTTTGCTTCTTTTCTTGATATGTAAGATTTGCTCACACATCTGTTCAATTGCTTGTTTGCATCAGCCAACCATACTAGGACTGTTTGCTTTGATTACTTGCTGTTCTTGACCTAACACTCTAACAGAGCTTGTCAACGATTTAAACACTAAGGGCTGCTGTAGTGGGGCCTTGTCTAACTCATAGGTGACATAAAGGTTTGGCTGTACACTACAGTAGGCTCTCCAAGATTACCTGGAGATCCAGTTCGAAGGTATGCCTAGTTTTTACATAGTGTAGACATAGTAAATGCTCATTTCATTGTGTGCAAGTGCAAGAGATGCGGCATGTTTCATTATGTGGTGTTGTTTTGTTATAATCTCATCCTTTTGTATTCACAGACTGGAAAGTATGCATATTTATCTTCCAAGGAGACGAGTAACTAGTTTGTGTCACCTTGCAGAGGGGGTGCAATGAAGATAAGATTGAGGATTTCCAAGTACAAGATGTTAGGAAGGAGCCTTGCAAGAGAAGTAGGAGCTGCGCTGAGCCTCTTCAACCTGCTAAGGTAAGTCACTGTATGCAACTCAACAGTTCAATTCCTTGTTTGTTTCACGCATAGTTAATTTTCTCTTTTCAATTGCTTTATTTGTCCTCAGTTAATGAGATGCCCAAATAATCATGCCTGATGTTCGGTACTTGTATCACTATTAGTTGACATAATTAAAGGCCTTACCATTTAATTACTCTGTCGAAGTGTGCCTGAAGCTTTGAAGTCTATTAACCAACTTTTATTGCATGAGGCTCACAATCTAGTTTATACTACGCTAATGATTGCATAGTTTTGCCTGCTGTAGTATGTTTGTATGAAACCCTCTGCTGTTCATTATGCTCCCTAAGACATTAATTGAGGCACAGAATGGCCAACTGCTTGCTTACTTATACGCAACGTGCTGTCTAAATTTGTAACTTGTTTGTGTTTTCGATTGGGCCCCAACATCATGCTCCTCTGGTGAGCTAAGAGGGATTTTTGTATGCAGGCTGCACAGACTATCTTTTTTATAATTTTTAAAATATCACCTGCTTATGCTTCATGACGTGTAACTTTTTTTTGAAAGTGACGTGTAACATTATTGTTAGTCCTGTTTTGCCATGTAGTACAAAATAGTGTCTTGTTCGCTTCACTGTTGTAACTATATTTTTGCCCTAGTCATGTGTACTTACAGAAACATTTTAGGATGAAGTGACATCAACACAAAGATCTGCGAGCAGTGCGGCATGGCCGTTACCGAATGATTATGGATTGTAATTGGAATGTGCTGATGTTCTCGAGCATCAACTAGAGGTGGCAAGACAACGTGTACATGATTGTCAACGTATAATCAACAAGTTGAGACTGGACATGCAGGTATTAGATGCAGGAGTCAAAAAATGAAACAAGACACTGAGGTAACCATGAAGGAATTGGAGATTTTGCAGACTGAAATTTGTGCTATCTGAATCCGGCCAATCCTATTTTCTGAAGAGATTATAGTTCAAATGGAGTTAAGTTGATGCGCGTCCATGATGTATGAGCTGTATTTTCCTAGTGTATGTAATTTGCTGTTTGTGTATGCTTTATTATCACATGTGCCGAACCATAATGCCCAGTGGGTATAATCGGCTGTAATTTCTTTATTGTATAGTGTAGGATTATTCTACCTTTCTATGCCTTGATCTCTTTGTTGTATAGTATTGAGTAGGATAATTCTTTGAATATGCTATATCGTTCAAACGGGGGCCAACTCGCCCGACCATGGCCCTTCACGGGCCGTCGGATCCATGGGCCTTCTACGTCTCGTAGGATCCATGAGCCATCTACGTCTCGTAGGATCCACGGGCCTTCTACGTCTCGTAGGATCCATGGGCCTTGTACGTCTCGTAGGATCCATGGGCCTTCTACGTCTCGTAGGATCCATGGGCCTTCTACATCTCGTAGGATCCATGGGCCGCCGACTCATTTATGGGTCTTGTACGGGCCTTTAATGGGCCGTAGACGGGCCTTTAATGGAAATCGTACATTTTATGGGCTAACCATAATGGGCCGTTAATAGGCCGTATTTGGTGATGTAATGAAAATGTCCCAACAGACTAACGGTCCACAAACGGGCCGACTGTAACGACGGGCTGAATTTGGCCCACAAGCAGAAAATGACAGTAACGGGCCATAAGTAACCAAATGCTGCAAATGAGCCCAAGAATAAATGGGCCCTTAGAAGGCCGAAAGTTAACTTGGGCTGGAAACGGCCCAACGGAATAACGGGCCGTTAATGGGTATAAAGTGATACACTGTTCATTACGGGCCAGTTTCACCACGGGCCATTAATGGGTGTAAAGTAATACACTGTTCATTACGGGCCAGTTTTAGCACGGGCCGCCAATGGGCCAAGAGTTACAAAGGGCCTCATATGGGCCGAAAGACGTCATGGGCTATACATGGGCCAGAAGTGAAAACGGGCTGGAATCATATTGGATGGCCCAGATGACGCTATTGGGCCTAGTTCGGATAGGGCGTAACGGGCCTTGGGTTAGCGGGCTGTAAATGGGCTATATGCGAACAGGCCGTTAACAGGCTTTCCATGGGCCGGCCCGCCAGCTTTTGACCAAGTCAAACGGGCCGGCCATTTCACAGGAATGGGCCACTGTTGGGCCATGCCATGTGTCGACGTATCATAGGAGCCTTCTGTCCAGTGAGTGGATGACATCTGTCCCAACGATGAGCGGACACGTGTTTCCTCTAGCCAATGATGATTTTACACGTGGAAAATCCCCATTGGTCGGGGCTGTTAACGGGTTATCGGATCCAAAACCCGACCTGATAGCTTAACGGCGTTCCGTTATGGTGGATGCCATGTGTCAGTCACCCTTGACGAAAGCACTTCTGTGACGCGCGATTTATCGTCATGGAAGTGGACACTTCCGTGATGATAATTTTGGTAATGTCATGGAACACTTCTACGACAGCACAGGTATGACTATCTTGATTCTGTCATAAATTTGTCATGGATGTACATGCATGACAAAAAACGCGACCTACTGTGACAAACACGTATCATCACGGAAGTGTATTTTTTTTGTAGTGGTTGGTTTAGCTCAATTGGTTAGAGTAAAGCTCCCCCTAGATGTGATATCCCCCCTAAGAGGGATGAACTAACCTTGGGTTTTGTCGATGATGACTTCATGTAGCTGTCGAAGATGTGGATGCTCAATGTTGATGTAGATCGTTCGGAGCAATCCATTGAAGTGAGTTGCACTTTCAATACCTACACGGGTTAGTCCCACAAGGAACAAACAAGGATATCCATATACATAGAGTGATGTTCACATAAGGTGATGTCCGTGAAAGCATTAGGTTACCTTGTCCCTTGTCTTACCAACAAGAGGGTTTGTGACTCCTTGAACTAGTGCAAGATGTGGAAGTTGTTCGCACATGTCCTTGCCAAAAGATATGAGTGAAGTATGTTGGCGGAGTCACCCTCAAGAACTCTCTGGTTCTTCTTCTTCGGGATCCACACCATCTTGATGGGAATCCGTGGAGTTGTAGTCGTACTTGATGTAGTAGAACTTGATGTAGTCTTGGGAACCCACTTGACCAAGGCCTTGGGAGCTTCTTCAAATGCATCAATCTCCTCTTGAAGCTTGTCCTGGCCTTTTTGCTTGTGGTCTTGTGGTGGAAGATCATCTTGAGCTTGTATTCCTTGGAAAGAAGTAGGATCATACTTCTCTTGTTGGGGAACAAACTTTGTCTTGGGATATTGATCTTCTTCCCACTCAACTCCATTGGCATTGAACTTTCATTCAAAACCAACACCTTGATTCTTCCGGTGTCTTCCTTGCTTGCGTACAATTTCCTCAAATTGCTTACTTTCGGCAAGGCTCTTGTAAACACCTTTCTCTATAATTCCCTTCAATAAGCTATTTTCTTGCTCAAGTGTAACTTGGCTAAGAGAATCATTAGTGGAATCAAGAGAACTACTAGTAGCAACAACATTGGATTTAGCATGATTATTGTTATTACTAGAAGAAGAATCTTTCTTACTCTTGTTGCTAGATTTTACTTGTGGCATGTAAGTAGACAAGAGTAAACGCTTGGCAATGTAAGAAGAACTTTTCTGGCGAAGATCATCATTGATTGCCTTTAAGAATGCATGCTCTTGCTCAAGGTTGAGCTTTTCAAAGCGTAGCTTCTCATGAGTCTTTAAAAGTTCTCAATGATCTTCCAAGGTAGTTTCATGAGCTAACTTAAGAGTGTTTAGTTCTTTAGTTAGACGCTCAATCTCCTTCTTGTCATCGTCATTCATTTTATCTTGATTGTCATGATTAATAGCAAATTCATCATAGTTTTCATAACTAGAGTTGTCAACAAGTAAATCATCATCTCGTAGCAAATCATCTTCATCACTATTGAAATCAACATACTCGGGGTGTGATACCTTTGGGCCTTTAGCCATGAAGCATCTTCCAATTCCTTCATTTGGTGAGTCAAATATGTCGTAGGAGTTGGTTGACACAAGTGCTAGACCGGCAACACCTTCATGTTGAGTATATTCGGAGTCGGAGTGATAACTTCTTTCAGAGTGATGGTCGGAGTCGGAGCCGGATACCCATTCACCAACATGAGCTTGATGTCTTCGTTTTGTGTAGCTCTTTGATGATTTGTCCTTCCTTTCCGAATCTTTGCTTCTCCGAGAGGTTCTCCGTTCATAACAATCATCTCTACTCCTTCTCTCTCTTGGTGGTGATTCTTCTCTTCTACTTCTTCTCTTGGGAGAATCTTCTCTTCTTTTGTAGGGAGCCGTACACTCATTGGAGTAGTGTCCGGGTCTTCCACAATTGTAGCAATTTCATTCACGACTTGAAGATCTTTTGTCATTGTAGGACCTTGACTTGGAACTTCTTTCCTTGCTTCTACTCTTGTAGAACTTGTTGAAATTCTTCACCGTTAGGCCCAATTCTTCATTGAAGGTTTGTTTCTCACTTGATGATGTGGGAGCATCACATGAGGCATTGTAAGCACCACTTGACTTGTTGTGGAGCTCTTCCTTATCCTTAAGTGACATCTCATGAGCGAGAATTCTTCCAATGACTTCCGTTGGCTTGAGATCTTTGTAATTGGGCATCATTTGGATCAATGTGCACACGGTATCATATTTTCCATCCAAGGCTCTTAGGATCTTCTTGATGATGAATCTATTGGTCATCTCTTCACTTCCTAAGCCGACAATCTCATTTGTGATGAGAGCAAGCCTAGAGTACATTTCAGCGACGCCTTCACCATCCTTCATTTTGAACTTGTCAAGTTGACTTTGAAGCACATCCAATTTGGATTCCTTGACGGAGTCGCTACCTTCGTGCATATCAATCAAAGTATCCCAAATTTCCTTTGCATTCTCAAGACGACTGATGTTGTTGAATTCTTCGGGGCACAATCCGTTGAAGAGAATATCACAAGCTTGAGCGTTGTATTGCAGCATCTTCAACTCTTCCGCGGTAGCTTCACGGTTCGGTTCTCTCCCATCAAAGAATTCACCTTGCAAGCCAATACACACAATAGCCCAAACGGCGGGGTTATGTCCAAGAATATGCATTTTCATCGTGTGCTTCCAACTAGCAAAATTAGTACCATCAAAGTAAGGACCTCTACGGTGGTAATTTGCCTCGCTAGACGCCATACTCTCCTTGGTTGTGAAACCAAGGCTACGATCACCAAAAGCTATAGAAATCAAGGCAAATGGAGACCAAGCTCTGATACCACTTGTAGGATCGAAAGTATGTCTAGAGGGAGGGTGATTAGACTACCTGACCAAATAAAAATCTAGCCTTTTCCCAATTTTAAGTCTTGGCAGATTTTAGCAACTTAGCACAAGTCAAGTAAACAACCTACACATGCAAGTCTAAGAGTATAACAGCGGAATGTAAAACATTGCACATGCAAGTCTTGACGAAAGCACTTCTGTGACGCGCGATTTATCGTCATGGAAGTGGACACTTCCGTGATGATAATTTTGGTAATGTCATGGAACACTTCTACGACAGCACATGTATGACTATTTTGATTCTGTCATAAATTTGTCATGGATGTACATGCATGACAAAAAACGCGACCTACTGTGACAAACACATATCATCACGGAAGTGTATTTTTTTGTAGTGCATGCTACACATTATAGGCGGTTCCCAAACAGAATGGTAAAGTTTATACTCTCCCTCCACCAACAAGCATCAATCCATGGCTTGCTCGAAACAACGAGTGCCTCCAACTAGCAACAGTCCCAGGGGGAGTTTTGTTTGCAATTATTTTGATTTAGTTTGCATAAAGCATGGGACTGGGCATCCCAGTGACCAGCCATTTTCTCGTGAGTGAGGAGCGGAGTCCACTCCTCTTGAGAATAACCCGCCTAGCATGGAAGATACGGACAGCCCTAGTTGATACATGAGCTATTCGAGCATACAAAACAGAATTTCATTTGAAGGTTTAGAGTTTGGCACATACAAATTTACTTGGAACGGCAGGTAGATACCGCATATAGGAAGGTATAGTGGACTCATATGGAATAACTTTGGGGTTTAAGGGATTGGATGCACAAGCAGTATGCCCGCTTAGTATAAGTGAAGGCTAGCAAAAGACTGGGAAGCGACCAACTAGAGAGCGACAACAGTCATGAACATGCATTAAAATTAATAGACATTGAGTGCAAGCATGAGTAGGATATAATCCACCATGGACATAAATATCGTGAAGGCTATGTTGATTTGTTTCAACTACATGTGTGAACATGTGCCAAGTCGAGTCACTTAAATCATTCAAAGGAGGATACCACCCCACTATACCACATCACAACCATTTTAATAGCATGTTGGCACGCAAGGTAAACCATTATACTCATAGCTAATCAAGCATGGCACGAGCAACTATGATCTCTAATTGTCATTGCAAACATGTTTATTCATAATAGGCTGAATCAGGAACGATGAACTAATCATATTTACAAAAACAAGAGAGGTCGAGTTCATACCAGCTTCTCTCATCTCAATCAGTCCATCATATATCGTCATAATTGCCTTTCACTTGCACGACCAAACTGTTGGGGAACGTAGTAATTTCAAAAAATTTCCTACGCACACGCAAGATCATAGTGATGCATAGCAACGAGAGGGGAGAGTGTTGTCCACGTACCCTCGTAGACCGACAGCGGAAGCGTTATAACAACGCGGTTGATGTAGTCGTACGTCTTCACAATCCGACCGATCAAGTACCGAACGCACGGCACCTCCGAGTTCTGCACACGTTCAGCTCGATGACGTCCCTCGAACTCTGATCCAGCTGAGTGTTGAGGGAGAGTTTCGTCAGCACGACGGCGTGGTGACGATGATGATGTTCCACCGACGCAGTGCTTCGCCTAAGCTCCGCAACGGTATTATCGAGGTGTAATATGGTGGAGGAGGGCACCGCACACGGCTAAAATATCGTATATCCGGTGTGTTTAGAGGTGCCCCCTGCCCCTGTATATAAAGGAGCAAGGGGGAGGCCGGATGCCCTAGGCGCGCCAAGGAGAGGGGGGGAGTCCTCCTCCTAGTAGGAGTAGGACTCCCCTTTCCTAGTCCTACTAGGAAAAGAGGGGGGGAAGGAAAGAGAGGGAGAGGGAGAGGGAAAGGGGGCTGCGCCCCCCTCTCCTAGTCCAACTAGGATTCCTCCTAGGAGGGGGCGCGCCACCTCCTGGCTGCTGCCCTCTCTCTCCCCTCAAGGCCCATTAAGGCCCAATACTTCCCCGAGGGGTTCCGGTAACCCTCCGGCACTCCGGTTTAATCCGAAACTTCTCCGGAACACTTCCGGTGTCCGAATATAGTCGTCCAATATATCAATCTTTATGTCTCGACCATTTCGAGACTCCTCGTCATGTCCGTGATCACATCCGGGACTCCGAACAACCTTCGGTACATCAAAACATATAAACTCATAATATAACTGTCATCGTAACGTTAAGCGTGCGGACCCTACGGGTTCGAGAACTATGTAGACATGACCGAGACACCTCTCCGGTCAATAACCAATAGCGGGACCTGGATGCCCATATTGGCTCCCACATATTCTACGAAGATCTTTATCGGTCAGACCGCATAACAACATACGTTGTTCCCTTTGTCATCGGTATGTTACTTGCCCGAGATTCGATCGTCGGTATCTCGATACCTAGTTCAATCTCGTTACTGGCAAGTCTCTTTACTCGTTTCATAATACATCATCCCGCAACTAACTCATTAGTCACAATGCTTGCAAGGCTTATAGTGATGTGCATTACCGAGTGGGCCCAGAGATACCTCTCCGACAATCGGAGTGACAAATCCTAATCTCGAAATACGCCAACCCAAAAAGTACCTTTGGAGACACCTGTAGAGCACCTTTATAATCATCCATTTATGTTGTGACGTTTGGTAGCACACAAAGTGCTCCTCCAGTAAACAGGAGTTGCATAATCTCATAGTCATAGGAACATGTATAAGTCATAAAAGCAATAGCAACATACTAAACGATCGGGTGCTAAGCTAACGGAATGGGTCATGTCAATCACGTCATTCTCCTAATGAGGTGATCTCGTTAATCAAATGACAACTCATGTCTATGGCTAGGAAACATAACCATCTCCCTCAAAAAAAAACGAGCTAGTCAAGTAGAGGCATACTAGTGACACACTGTTTGTCTATGTATTCACACATGTATTATGTTTCCGGTTAATACAATTCTAGCATGAATAATAAACATTTATCATGATATAAGGAAATAAATAATACTTTATTATTGCCTCTAGGGCATATTTCCTTCAGTCTCCCACTTGCACTAGAGTCAATAATCTAGATTACACAGTAATGATTCTCACACCCATGGAGTCTTGGTGCTGATCATGTTTTGCTCGTGGAAGAGGCTTAGTCAACGGGTCTGCAACATTCAGATCCGTATGTATCTTGCAAATTTCTATGTCTCCCACCTGGACTAAATCCCGGATGGAATTGAAGCGTCTTTTGATGTGCTTGGTTCTCTTGTGAAATCTGGATTCCTTTGCTAAGGCAATTGCACCAGTATTGTCACAAAAGATTTTCATTGGTCCCGATGCACTAGGTATGACACCTAGATCGGTTATGAACTCCTTCATCCAGACTTCTTCATTTGCTGCTTCCGAAGCAGCTATGTATTCCGCTTCACACGTAGATCCCGCCATGACACTTTGCTTAGAACTGCACCAACTGACAGCTCCACCGTTCAATGTAAATACGTATCCGGTTTGCGATTTAGAATCGTCCGGATCAGTGTCAAAGCTTGCATCAACGTAACCATTTACGATGAGCTCTTTGTCACCTCCATAAATGAGAAACATATCCTTAGTCCTTTTCAGGTATTTCAGGATGTTCTTGACTGCTGTCCAGTGATCCACTCCTGGATTACTTTGGTACCTCCCTGCTAGACTTATAGCAAGGCACACATCAGGTCTGGTACATAGCATTGCATACATGATAGAGCCTATGGCTGAAGCATAGGGAACATCTTTTATCTTCTCTCTATCTTCTGCAGTGGTCGGGCATTGAGTCTTACTCAATCTCACACCTTGTAGTACAGGCAAGAACCCTTTCTTTGCTTGATCCATTTTGAACTTCTTCAAAACTTTGTCAAGGTATGTGCTTTGTGAAAGTCCAATTAAGCGTCTTGATCTATCTCTATAGATCTTAATGCCTAATATATATGCAGCTTCACCGAGGTCTTTCATTGAAAAACTCTTATTCAAGTATCCCTTTATGCTATCCAGAAATTCTATATCATTTCCAATCAGTAATATGTCATCCACATATAATATCAGAAATGCTACTGAGCTCCCACTCACTTTCTTGTAAATACAGGCTTCTCCAAAAGTCTGTATAAAACCAAATGCTTTGATCACACTATCAAAGCGTTTATTCCAACTCCGAGAGGCTTGCACCAGTCCATAAATGGATCGCTGGAGCTTGCACACTTTGTTAGCTCCCTTTGGATCGACAAAACCTTCCGGTTGCATCATATACAACTCTTCTTCCAGAAAACCATTCAGGAATGCAGTTTTGACATCCATTTGCCAAATTTCATAATCATAAATGCAGCAATAGCTAACATGATTCAGACAGACTTAAGCATCGCTACGGGTGAGAAGGTCTCATCGTAGTCAACCCCTTGAACTTGTCGAAAACCTTTCGCAACAAGTCGAGCTTTATAGACAGTAACATTACCATCAGCGTCAGTCTTCTTCTTGAAGATCCATTTGTTTTCAATGGCTTGCCGACCATCGGGCAAGTCAACCAAAGTCCATACTTTGTTCTCATACATGGATCCCATCTCGGATTTCATGGCTTCAAGCCATTTTGCGGAATCTGGGCTCACCATCGCTTCTTCATAGTTTGTAGGTTCGTCATGGTCTAGTAACATGACCTCCAGAATAGGATTACCGTACCACTCTGGTGCGGATCTTGATCTAGTTGACCTACGAGGTTCAGTAATAACTTGATCTGAAGTTTCATGATCATTATCATTAACTTCCTCACTAATTGGTGTAGGTGTCGCAGAAACTGATTTCTGCGATGATCTACTTTCCAATAAGGGAGCAGGTACAGTTACCTCATCAAGTTCTACTTTCCTCCCACTCACATCTTTCGAGAGAAACTCCTTCTCTAGAAAGGATCCATTCCTAGCAACGAATATCTTGCCTTCGGATCTGTGATAGAAGGTGTACCCAGCAATCTCTTTTGGGTATCCTATGAAGACACATTTCTCCGATTTAGGTTCGAGCTTATCAGGTTGAAGTTTCTTCACATAAGCATCGCAACCCCAAACTTTAAGATACGACAACTTTGGTTTCTTGCCAAACCATAGTTCAGAAGGCGTCGTCTCAACGGATTTCGATGGTTTCCTATTTAGAGTGAATGCAGCCGTCTCTAAAGCATAACCCCAAAACGATAGCGGTAAATCAGTAAGAGACATAATAGATCGCACCATATCTAATAAAGTACGATTACGACGTTCAGACACACCATTACGCTGTGGTGTTCCGGGTGGCGTGAGTTGCGAAACTATTCCGCATTGTTTCAAATGTAGACCAAACTCGTAACTCAAATATTCTCCTCCACGATCAGATCGTAGGAATTTTATTTTCTTGTTACGATGATTTTCAACTTCACTCTGAAATTCTTTGAACTTTTCAAATGTTTCAGACTTATGTTTCATTAAGTAGATATACCCATATCTGCTCAAATCATCTGTGAAGGTGAGAAAATAACGATATCCGCCACGAGCCTCGATATTCATCGGACCACATACATCTGTATGTATGATTTCCAACAAATCTGTTGCTCTCTCCATAGTTCCGGAGAATGGTGTTTTGGTCATCTTGCCCATGAGGCACGGTTCGCAAGTACCAAGTGATTCAAAATCAAGTGATTCCAAAATTCCATCAGTATGGAGTTTCTTCATGCGCTTTACACCGATATGACCCAAACGGCAGTGCCACAAATAAGTTGCACTGTCATTATTAACTCTGCATCTTTTGGCTTCGACATTATGAATATGTGTATCACTACTATCGAGATTCATTAAAAATAGACCACTCTTCAAGGGTGCATGACCATAAAAGATATTATTCATATAAATAGAACAACCATTATTCTCTGATTTAAATGAATAACTGTCTCGCATTAAACAAGATCCAGATATAATGTTCATGCTCAACGCTGGCACCAAATAACAATTATTTAGGTCTAAAACTAATCCCGAAGGTAGATGTAGAGGTAGCGTGCCGACGGCGATCACATCGACTTTGGAACCATTTCCCACGCGCATCGTCACCTCGTCCTTAGCCAATCTTCGCTTAATCCGTAGCCCCTGTTTCGAGTTGCAAATATTAGCAACAGAACCAGTATCAAATACCCAGGTGCTACTGTGAGTATTAGTAAGGTACACATCAATAACATGTATATCACATATACCTTTGTTAACCTTGCCATCCTTCTTATCCGCCAAATACTTGGGGCAGTTCCGCTTCCAGTGACCAGTCTGCTTACAGTAGAAGCACTCAGTTTCAGGCTTAGGTCCAGACTTGGATTTCTTCTCCTGAACAACAACTTGCTTGCTGTTCTTCTTGAAGTTCCCTTTCTTCTTCCCTTTGCCCCTTTTCTTGAAACTAGTGGTTTTACTGACCATCAACACTTGATGCTCCTTTTTGATTTCTACCTTCCGCTGCCTTTAGCATTGCGAGGAGCTCGGGAATTGTCTTATCCATCCCTTGCATGTTATAGTTCATCACGAAGCTCTTGTAGCTTGGTGGCAGTGATTGAAGAATTCTGTCAATGACGCAATCATCCGGAAGTTGAACTCCCAGTTGAATCAAGTGATTATTATACCCAGACATTCTGAGTATATGCTCACTGACAGAACTATTCTCTTCCATCTTGCAGCTATAGAACTTATTGGAGACTTCATATCTCTCAATCCGGGCATTTGCTTGAAATATTAACTTCAACTCCTGGAACATCTCATATGCTCCATGACGTTCAAAACGTCGTTGAAGACCCGGTTCTAAGCCGTAAAGCATGGCACACTGAACTATTGAGTAGTCATCAGCTTTGCTCTGCCAGACGTTCATAACTTCTGGCGTCGCTCTTGCAGGAGGCCGGGCACCCAGCGGTGCTTCTAGGACATAATTCTTCTGTGCAGCAATGAGGATAATCCTCAAGTTACGGACCCAGTCCGTGTAATTGCTACCATCATCTTTCAACTTAGCTTTCTCAAGGAATGCATTAAAATTCAACGGAACAACAGCACGGGCCATTTATCTACAATTAACATAGACAAGCAAGATACTATCAGGTACTAAGTTCATGATAAATTTAAGTTCAATTAATCATATTACTTAAGAACTCCCACTTAGATAGACATCCCTCTAATCATCTAAGTGATTACGTGATCCAAAGCAACTAAACCATGTCCGATTAACACGTGAGATGGAGTAGTTTCAATGGTGAACATCACTATGTTGATCATATCTACTATATGATTCACGCTCGACCTTTCGGTCTCTGTGTTCCGAGGCCATATCTGTATATGCTAGGCTCGTCAAGTTTAACCTGAGTATTCCGCGTGTGCAACTGTTTTGCACCCGTTGTATTTGAACGTAGAGCCTATCACACCCGATTAACACGTGGTGTCTCAGCACGAAGAACTTTCGCAACGGTGCATACTCAGGGAGAACACTTTTATCTTGAAATTTTAGTGAGAGATCATCTTATAATGCTACCGTCAATCAAAGCAAGATAAGATGCATAAAGGATTAACATCACATGCAATCAATATAAGTGATATGATATGGCCATCATCATCTTCTGCTTGTGATCTCCATCTCCGAAGCACCGTGCTTGTGATCTCCATCTCCGAAGCACCGTCATGATCACCATCGTCACCGGCGTGACACCTTGATCTCCATCATAGTATCGTTTTCGTCTCGCCAACTAATTGCTTTTACGACTATCGCTACCGCTTAGTGATAAAGTAAAACTATTACATGGTGATTGCATCTCATACAATAAAGCGACAACCATATGGCTCCTGCTAGTTGCCGATAACTCGGTTACAAAACATGATCATCTCATACAAGAAAGTATATCACATCATGTCTTGACCATATCACATCACAACATGCCCTGCAAAAACAAGTTAGACGTCCTCTACTTTGTTGTTGCGAGTTTTACGTGGCTGCTACGGGCTTAGCATGAACCGTTCTTACCTACGCATCAAAACCACAATGATAGTTTGCCAAGTTGGTGCTGTTTTAACCTTCGCAAGGACCGGGCGTAGCCACACTCGGTTCAACTAAAGTGAGAGAGACAGACAGCCGCCAGTCACCTTTAAGCAACGAGTGCTCCGAACGGTGAAACCAGTCTCGCGTAAGCGTACGCGTAATGTCGGTCCGGGCCGCTTCATCTCACAATACCGCTGAACCAAAGTATGACATGCTGGTAAGCAGTATGACTTATATCGCCCACAACTCACTTGTGTTCTACTCATGCATAGCATCAACGCATAAAACCAAGCTCGGATGCCACTGTTGGGGAACGTAGTAATTTCAAAAAAATTCCTACGCACACACAAGATCATGGTGATGCATAGCAACGAGAGGGGAGAGTGTTGTCCATGTACCCTCGTAGACTGACAGCGGAAGCGTTATAACAACGCGGTTGATGTAGTCGTACGTCTTCACGATTCGACCGATCAAGTACCGAACGCACGGCACCTCCGAGTTCTGCACACGTTCAGCTCGATGACGTCCCTCGAACTCCGATCCAGCCGAGTGTTGAGGGAGAGTTTCGTCAGCACGACGGCGTGGTGACGATGATGATGTTCCACCGACGCAGGGCTTCGCCTAAGCTCCACAACGGTATTATCGAGGTGTAATATGGTGGAGGGGGGCACCGCACACGGCTAAAATATCGTATATCCAGTGTGTTTAGAGGTGCCCCCCTGCCCCCTTATATAAAGGAGCAAGGGGGAGGCCGGCTGCCCTAGGCGCGCCAAGGAGAGCGGGGGAGTCCTCCTCCTAGTAGGAGTAGGACTCCCCTTTCCTAGTCCTACTAGGAAAAGAGGGGGGGAAGGAAAGAAAGGGAGAGGGAGAGGGAAAGGGGGCTGCGCCCCCCTCTCCTAGTCCAACTAGGATTCCTCCTGGGAGGGGGCGCGCCACCTCCTGGCTGCTGCCCTCTCTCTCCCCTCAAGGCCCACTAAGGCCCAATACTTCCCCGGGGGGTTCCGGTAACCCTCCGGCACTCCGGTTTAATCTGAAACTTCTCCGGAACACTTCCGGTGTCCGAATATAGTCGTCCAATATATCAATCTTTATGTCTCGACCATTTCGAGACTCCTCGTCATGTCCGTGATCACATCCGGGACTCCGAACAACCTTCGGTACATCAAAACATATAAACTCATAATATAACTGTCATCGTAACGTTAAGCGTGCGGACCCTACGGGCTCGAGAACTATGTAGACATGAACGAGACACCTCTCCGGTCAATAACCAATAGCGGGACCTGGATGCCCATATTGGCTCCCACATATTCTACGAAGATCTTTATCGGTCAGACCGCTTAACAACATATGTTGTTCCCTTTGTCATCGGTATGTTACTTGCCCGAGATTTGATCGTCGGTATCTCGATACCTAGTTCAATCTCATTACTGGCAAGAGTCTTTACTCGTTCCGTAATACATCATCCCACAACTAACTCATTAGTCACAATGCTTGCAAGATTTATAGTGATGTGCATTACCGAGTGGGCCCAGAGATACCTCTCCGACAATCGGAGTGACAAATCCTAATCTCGAAATACGCCAACCCAACAAGTACCTTTGGAGACACCTGTAGAGCACCTTTATAATCACCCATTTATGTTGTGACATTTGGTAGCACACAAAGTGCTCCTCTGATAAACGGGAGTTGCATAATCTCATAGTCATTGGAACATGTATAGGTCATGAAGAAAGCAATAGCAACATACTAAACGATCGGGTGCTAAGCTAACGGAATGGGTCATGTCAATCACGTCATTCTCCTAATGAGGTGATCTCGTTAATCAAATGACAACTCATGTCTATGTCTAGGAAACATAACCATCTTTGATTAACGAGCTAGTCAAGTAGAGGCATACTAGTGACACACTGTTTGTCTATGTATTCACACATGTATTATGTTTCTGGTTAATACAATTCTAGCATGAATAATAAACATTTATCATGATATAAGGAAATAAATAATACTTTATTATTGCCTCTAGGGCATATTTCCTTCACAAACAATGTGAAAATAATAAGAGTGCACGTGCATTGGACTAAGCTGGAATCTGCTAGCATTCAATAAGCAGGAGAAGACAAGGCAATATGGGCTATTGGTTAAATCAACAATAATGCATATAAGAGCCACTTCAACAATTTCATTATGATCTTCTCCTATCGACCCCCAAAGAAAAGAAAAGAAATAAAACTATTTACACGGGAAAGCTCCCAACAAGCAAAAGAAGAATGGGAAATCTTTTTGGGTTTTCTTTTTAATTATTACTACTACAACAAGAAAAGTAAACTAACTAAAAGCTATACTAATCTTTTTTTTGGTTTTTCTTAAGGTTTATCAAACACACAAGAAGAAAGCAGTAAAAGAAAATAAACTAGCATGGATATTACAATGAAAGAGTATGAGCACCGACATCTAGCAATGAGTGTGTGAACATGAATGTAATGTCGGTGAGAAATACGTACTCCCCCAAGCTTAGGCTTTTGGCCTAAGTTGGTTTATTGCCACGGATGGCCTGACGGATATCCATAGTTGTAACTGGGGTCGTACTGAGATGAAGAAGACTCTGACTGCCACTGGTTGGCAATCATCTCCGGATCCCAATAATAGTTAGACTGTCGTGGAGGTTCAGATTGTGGTTCCGGCTCCGTGGCTGGTGTAGGGTTCCGGTAGGCGTGAATGGCCGCCAGCGGAACGAGATACGGACCTTCAGATAAATTAAACAAGGAGGGAGCAGGCAAGGTAATAGTCTCAGGGTGATGTTTATCGAAGAACAATTTGTATTTAAGCGCTCCTTCCCTATTCTTAACAATAAAGTCATGCGTTACCATACTCTTATAATCTAAATAAACAGTGGGCAGCAGTTTTTCTTCTTTTTCATAGTGCGTAATAGGTATGTTATAATGTGCAGCAAGGCGTGAAGCATAAATACCTCCAATGATGGGGCCTTTGTATGGTTCAGACTTAACCGTTTGGCAATAATACCGCCCATACTAACATTGTTATCGCAGAATAAACCATGGAACAAAATAATAATATCAGGAACACTAAGGTTTCCATAGTTTCCGCGACCAATTAAGCAACGACTAGCAAATATGACAAAGTAGTGTAAAACAGGAAAATGTATGCTAGTGACTCTTGCATCGGAAACCTTCCTGGTTTCCCCCACAGTGATAGTGTCAATAAACCCATCCACATATTTATGATGTGGTTCATCTAAACTACCCTCAAAAGGTATTTTGCAAATCTTGCAAAATTCATCTAGTGGCATCTTCTTAACAACATCATATAAATGAAACTCTACTGAAGGAGGTGATTCCTTAGGATAATAGTAGAAGTTTTGCACAAAAGTATTGGTGAGTAAGAGATACTGATTGGAAGTCGGTGAGGCCTGCATTCTCAGCCAGTTCATAAAAATCATCATAAATCCCGGCTTCTCTCAAGAAATCATCGGAAGGCCATTCACACGGCCGAACCTCCGTGGTGCGAGGCAAATTATATTTGGGCCTTTGTGCTTCTTCACTTTGCTTTTCCTTCGAGCTTTGGCTCGATGAGCCCCTCAAAAATCTCTTCATTATTTTCTGAAAATTTCTGGAATTTTTAGTAACTTCAAATAAAAGTGAACCAAGCTCAACAAAATTGATAGCAACTACTCCTACAAGTGCCTAGAGCCTATATCATGCATTAGAACTACTTAGAACCATATAAATTTAACATGCTATCTCAAGAACATGGTCACCTAGGTAGCGCAAATTTGCAATGAATAGAGCAGTAGAACAAAAACTAATTGGACCAATGGAGGAGTCACATACCAAGGAACAATCTCCCCAAGCAGTTTTGTGAGAGGTGCTTTGAGCAAGGAGATCAAAAATCGCAGCAAAATGAGCTAGAACTCGTGCTTGAGCTGGATAGTGACTTTTTTGGGAGGAAGAAGGAGTGTGTGGGTCCAAGAATAAGTGGAGGGGAGCCACCGTGGGCCCACGAGGCAGGGGGACGCGCCCTATAGGGGTGGGCGCGCCCTGGACCCTCGTGGCCAGGTGCTTGCTCCCCTGGTGTGTTCTTAGTGCCAGATATTCTCAAATATTCCATAAAAAATCATATTCCATTTTCAGGGCATTTGGAGAACTTTTATTTTCGGGGTATTTTTATATTGCACAGATAAATCAGAAAACAGACAGGAAAATACTATTTTTACTTTATTTCAACTACATAACATAAAGTAGAGAGAGGGTACAGAAGGTTGTGCCTTCTAATTTCATCCATCTCATGCTCATCAAAAGGAATCCACTAACAAGGTTGATCAAGTCTTGTTAACAAACTCATTCCGAATAACATGGAACCGGAGAAATTTTGAATAACACTATGTTACCTCAATGGGGATATGCACATCCCCAATAATAAGAATATCATATTTCTTCTTGACAGTAGGAAGAGGAAATTCAAAACCTCCAAAAATAATTGATGGAATTTTTCCAATAGAGTTGATACTATGAACTTGAGGTTGCTTCCTCGGAAAGTGTACCGTATGCTCATTACCATTAACATGAAAAGTGACATTGCCTTTGTTGCAATCAATAACAGCCCCTGCAGTATTCAAAAAAGGTCTTCCAAGAATAATAGACATACTATCGCCCTCGGGAATATCAAGAATAACAAAGTCCGTTAAAATAGTAACGTTTGCAACCACAACTGGCACATCCTCACAAATACCGACAGGTATAGCAGTTGATTTATCAGCCATTTGCAAAGATATTTCAGTAGGTGTCAACTTATTCAAATCAAGTCTACGATATAAAGAGAGAGGCATAACACTAACACCGGCTCCAAGATCACATAAAGCAGTTTTAACATAGTTTGTTTTAATGGAGCATGGTATAGTTGGTACTCCTGGATCTCCAAGTTTCTTAGGTATTCCACCCTTAAAAGTGTAATTAGCAAGCATGGTGGAAATTTCAGCTTCCGGTATCTTTCTTTTATTAGTAACAATTTCTTTCATATACTTGGCATAAGGATTCATTTTGAGCATATCAGCTAATCGCATACGCAAAAAAATAGGTCTAATCATTTCAGCAAAGCGCTCAAAATCCTCATCATCCTTTTTCTTGGACGGTTTGGGAGGAAAAGGCATGGGTTTCTGAACCCATGGTTCTCTTTCTTTCCCATGTTTCCTAGCAACAAAGTCTCTCTTATCATAACGTTGATTCTTTGATTGTGGGTTATCAAGATCAACAACAGGTTCAATTTCTACATCATTATCATTACTAGGTTGAGCATCATCATGAACATCATCATTAACATTTTCACTAGTTTCATGTTCATTACCAGATTGTGTTTCAGCATCAGAAATAGAAATATCATTTGGATTCTCAGGTGTTTCAGCAATAGGTTCACTAGAAGCACGCAAAGTCCTATCATTTTTCATTTTCTTCTTTTTAGAAGAACTAGGTGCATCTAAATTATTTCTCTGAGAATCTTGCTCAATTCTCTTAGGGTGGCCTTCAGGATACAAAGGTTCCTGAGTCATCTTACCAGTTCTAGTAGCCACTCTAACAACAAAATCATTATTCTTATTATTCAATTCATTGAGAAAGTCATTCTGAGCATTAAGTACTTGTTCTCTTTAGTGGTAACCATAGAAGCATGTTTACTAATGAGTTTAAGTTCACCTTTAACTCTAGACATATAATCACCCAAGTGTTCAATCATATAAGCATTTTGTTTTAACTGTCTACCAAAATAAGCATTAAAATCTTCTTGCCTAACCATAAAGTTATCAAACTCATCCAAGCATTGGCTAGCAATTTTAGTAGGAGGGATTTCAGCTTTATCATATCTATAGAGAGAATTTACCTTTACTACCTGTGTCGGGTTATCAAGACCATGAGTTTCTTCAATAGGTTATGGATTAGGATCATATATTTCTTCAACAGGCTGTAAATTAAGACCATGTATTTCCTCAATAGGAGGTAAATTCTTAACATCTTCAGCTTTAATACCTTTTTCTTTCATAGATTTCTTTGCCTCTTGCATATCTTCAGGACTGAGAAATAGAACACCTCTTTTCTTCGGAGTTGGTTTAGGAATAGGCTCAGGAGCTGGCTCAGGAGCTGGCTCCGGAAGTGTCCAATTATTTTCATTTGTCAACATATTATTCAATAGAATTTCAGCTTCATCCGGTGTTCTTTCCCTGAAAACAGAACCAACACAACTATCAAGGTAATCTCTGGAAGCATCGGTTAGTCCATTATAAAAGATATCAAGTATTTCATTTTTCTTAAGAGGATGATCAGGCAAAGCATTAAGTAATTGGAGAAGCCTCCCCCAAGCTTGTGGGAGACTCTCTTCTTCAATTTGCACAAAATTATATATATCCCTTAAGACAACTTGTTTCTTATGAGCAGGGAAATATTTAGCAGAGAAGTAGTAAATCATATCCTGGGGACTACGCACACAACCAGAATCAAGAGAATTAAACCATATCTTAGCATCACCCTTTAATGAGAACAGAAATATTTTAAGGATATATAGGTAGCGAGATTTCTCATCATTAGTGAACAGGGTGGCTATATCATTTAATTTAGTAAGATGTGCCACAACAGTTTCAGATTCATAGCCATGAAAAGGATCAGATTCGACCAAAGTAATTATATCAGGATCAACAGAAAATTAATCCTTATCAGCAACACAGATAGGTGAAGTAGCAAAATCAGGGTCAGGTTTCATTCTAGCATTAAGAGATTGCTGCTTCCATTTAGCTAATAATTTCTTAACATCATATCTATCTTTGCAGGCAAAAATTTCGTTAGCAACTGCTTCATCCATAACATAGCCCTCAGGCACAACAGGTAATTCATATTTATTAGGGGGAGAGTCTTCATCATCACTTTCATCAATATTATCAATAATTTCATTCTCTCTAACCCTAGCAAGTTGTTCATCAAGAAATTCACCAAGTGGCACAGTAGTATCAAGCTTAGAAGTAGTTTCATCATAAGTATCATGCATAGCAGAAGTGGCATCATCAATAACGTGCGACATATCAGAATGAATAGCAGAAGCAGGTTTAGGTGTCGCAAGCTTACTCAAAACAGAAGGTGAATCAAGTGCAGAGCTAGATGGCAGTTCCTTACCTCCCCTCGTAGTTGAGGGATAAATTGTTGTCTTAGCGTCTTTCAAGTTCTTCATAGTGACCAGCAGATATAAATCCCAAGTGGCTCAAAGAATAGAGCTATGCTACCCGGCAACGGCGCCAGAAAATAGTCTTGATAACCCACAAGTATAGGGGATCGCAACAGTTTTCGAGTGTAGAGTATTCAACCCAAATTTATTGATTCGACACAAGGGGAGCCAAAGAATATTCTCAAGTATTAGCAGTTGAGTTGTCAACTCAACCACACCTGGATAACTTAGTATCTGCATCAAAGTATTTAGTAGCAAAGTAGTATGATACGGTTGATGGAGAATTATGCCGGATACGGTTCATCATATAACAGTCATAACATAGGGTGACACAGAACTAGCTCCAATTCATCAATGTAATGTAGGCATGTATTCCGAATATAGTCATACGTGCTTATGGAAAAGAACTTGCATGACATCTTTTGTCCTACCCTCCCGTGGCAGTGGGGTCCTAATGGAAACTAAGGGATATTAAGACCTCCTTTTAATAGAGTACCGGAACAAAGCATTAGCACATAGTGAATACATGAACTCCTCAAACTATGGTCATCACCGGGAGTGGTCCCGATTATTGTCACTTCGGGGTTGCCAGATCATAACACATAGTAGGTGACTATAGACTTGCAAGATAGGATCAAGAACTCACATATATTCATGAAAACTTAATAGGTTCAGATCTGAAATCATGGCACTCGGGCCCTAGTGACAAGAATTAAGCATAGCAAAGTCATAGCAACATCAATCTTAGAACATAGTGGATACTAGGGATCAAACCCTAACAAAACTAACTCGATTACATGATAGATCTCATCCAACCCATCACCGTCCAGCAAGCCTACGATGGAATTACTCACGCACGGCGGTGAGCATCATGAAATTGGTGATGGAGGATGGTTGATGATGACGACGGCGACGGATTCCCCTCTCCGGAGCCCCGAACGGACTCCAGATCAGCCCTCCCGAGAGGTTTTAGGGCTTGGCGGCGGCTCCGTACCGTAAAACGCGATGAATCCTTCTCTCTGATTTTTTTCTCCCCGAAAGTGAATATATGGAGTTGGAGTTGAGGTCGGTGGAGTGTTAGGGGGCCCACGAGGCAGGGGGCGCGCCCCCACCCTCGTGGACAGGGTGTGGGCCCTCTGACGTGGATTTTCTTCCAGTATTTTTAATATTTTCCAAATAGATGTTCCATGGAGTTTCAGGTCATTCTGAGAACTTTTGTTTCTGCACATAAATAACACCATGGAAAGTCTGCTGAAAACAGCGTCAGTCCGGGTTAGTTCCATTCAAATCATGCAAGTTAGAGTCCAAAACAAGGGCAAAAGTGTTTGGAAAAGTAGATACGACGGAGACGTATCAAGAAGCTTTGTTTTATGTTTCCTTAGCATTTGCATCTCATTCGCAGGCATTATTGGTTGTTGCATTGCATGGTGATCCATAATTCCTTATATAAACTCTCTTGAAAGTGATTGTCATCAATTACCAAAATGGGGGAGATTGAAAGGAGATGCGGTACCCCCATGTGTGGTTTTGGTAATTGATGACAATCTGTATGGACTAATGGTTGCATTGAGTTATGTTTGAAGGATTTGTCCATAGGCATTTCTTGAAGTCCATGTGTTGGTTTCAAGGAGTTTATGAGTTGACCAAGGTGCTATTAAGGAATTATCCAAAGATTGGTCATGTGAGTGTTGAGCTTATTGCAAGCATGTCTTGAAGAAGAAGATTGTGTGATCATTCATGTTTACCTTCAAGACATCATCCAAATGAAGAGAGTTGGAAAGATTCAAGGTTGATCAACACTAAGTCAAGAGTGAATCAAGTTGATCAGCTCACAAAGTGTCGTGGAATTGTCACTGCAGATGTCCTAGCGAAAGGACTTAGTCGTGGAGCCATCAGAACGGGTTAGCTTAAAGGGGTTCAACCGGACAAGGGACACGAGAGTTTTATACTAGTTCGGCCCCTTACGATCAAGGTAAAAGCCTACGTCTAGTTGTGATGGAATTGCTGGGGTTTCGATGACCAGGGAGCGAATACGCTTTGCCTGAGTCTCGAGTTGTTGTGTGTTGTCTTTGAACCACCGACGGGTCGTGCCTTTATATACACAGGTCGACGCCCGCCGGCTTACAGAGTCCCGATGTCGGTTTATACACATACCGGCCCGGTCTCTACTTTGTCATACCTTACAATACAAGTCATGTACTACCTGGCGGTTTATAGCTACAGGCCTTAATCTACCTTTGGGCCTTGGGCCTTCGAGTCTCTGTAGTAAACCGCTTTATTCCTTGTCTTCCTGGGCTTTTAAGTATAAACAATCCATTATGGGGATAACCCGGCTTCCTTGGCCGGTTTACACCTAGTAGTAATATCCCCAACATTAGGCCCCCGATTGATTTGAACTGGTTCATGTCAATCTCCAAAACCTTGAGAAAATTTCTTCTTCCATATCCTCGCATAAATCTTGTAAACCGCCATGACGTCATCATCCAGAATCATAATAAACCGGAATGACGTCATTTGTTATTTTAAATGGTATATTCCTCACCTTCATTAATGAGCCTCCGACAACCGAGGCGACAAATCTATCACATATCCATTTGTTAGGCTCCTTGATTCTTGCGCTTGACCCTTATCCTTTCGTCTTTATAAATACGACCGAGGGTCCTTTCCGTTTTCCCCCTTTCTCTTCATCTCCTTCCCCGCGACGTCTCAGAACCCGAGCTCTGCCGCCGCCGTCGTCCTTCGTATCTGCATCAACCAAGGCCGCTGCATCAACCTGATTGAACCAGAGCAACGCGGCGCTCCTCCGCTGTTCCACAGCACCGGTGAGTTCATTTCCTTTTCAACCTCAGATCTGCATTAGGGTTCCGCCTTTCGTCGGTGTTCTTCCCTGTTCGTCTTCTTTCTATTCTTAGATCTCATAACTTGATTTGCAACTGATAGTAGAAGTAGGCGATGATAGTCTAGCGCCCTTTACCAACCTCAGAAAACACCTTTTACTGCCTGAGATCCAATCAAACAAATGTGTTCTTTCACTGCCACCATTTTAGGTTAAATTTATTTCCTCTTTTTAGAATTGTGGCAGATCCAAATTTATACCACCGATCTGTGAAATCTGTTTGCGCCATACTTAGAAATTTTTGTAAATCTGTAGCCTCTATACCATTGTGGGCGGTTTATCCTTTAAACTTTGATAACTCATCATATACCATTAACCCTCTGTTAAACCGCCAACCTGCTTTAATTGCTGAAATCCGGTTTAGTACACCCAAATGCTTGAAATATCATCGTCTTCCATCATTGCGCCGGTTTGTAAGTTGTAACCATGAACTTTAACCCGGATACCGTGCTTTTTTCCAGCTTGTCACCAGAAATGGCCAAACAATTATGTTCCTGTAATTGGGTTCCTTCCCAGGTTACGGAAGCGCAGGTGGCTGGTTGTGTTGCAACGGGCGCTTTAGCAAATAAGGACACTATTCATTGGCGAGTTCCCGGTCCATAATTTCCTCCTAAACCCCAAGATGGAGAAGTTATTGTATTTACTGATCACCTGAGCCGAGGCTTCACTCCTCCCGGATCAAAATTTTTCCGTGACGTGCTCGCCGACTTTCAAATCCATCCCCAAGATATCGGTCCAAACTCCATATCCAATATTTGTGACTGGCAAGTATTCTGTGAAGTGTACCCGCAAGAGGAGCCTACTGTTGATCTGTTCCGGGATTTCTTTTATCTAAACCGCTGTACTGAGTTTACGGATGGCCCCAATACTGAACTAGGCGGGGTTTCAATTCAAAAGAGGAGTGATGTTAATTTCCCTCATGCCAAGCTTCATAGTCATCCTAAGGACTGGAATCAGACTTGCTTCTACTGCCACAACACGGCCCCAGCCAATGAAAATCCTTTGCCGGGTTACCGTCCACACCGGCTTACCCAAGCTCATCCCTTTCCTCAACGGTTGACCGCCTAGGAGCGAGCAAAATATGCCCCTCAACTGGCAAAGCTCAGAGCCTTTGTTGCAAATGGGCTGACAGGCGTGGATTTTGTCCGATGCTGGGTTTCATGGAGCGTTTTACCTTTAAGCCGGCGACCCGGTTTAATGTGTGAATACACAGGGGATCTGAAAGACCCGCAACACCATATTGACATCAAGCTGACTGATGATGAAGTCACCAAAGCTGTTAAAAAGATGCTTAATGAGCCAATAGATGTGTGCAGCAAAACCGGGCTCAGTCCTTTCTATGCTGCCAATAAACCGCCAAAGGTATAATCTACCGTATTTCTGCCTTTATCCATCCTTTGTTAAATTTCTCCTTTGATGACTTACTATTTGTCTATGCAGGCCGATGATCCATTCTGGAAGAAAAAATCACAAGATAAACCGGTAAAGAATCCTCGGCTTAAGACCAAGGCTTCAAAAAAGCCTATGAAAAGAAGGAACGTTGAACCGTCCGAGCCCATTATTGATGATGATCTGGATATTCCGGATTCAGAGGTAGAACTTGACTCTCTCGGTTCATTTTTTATACACCTTATTGACAATGATCATTATCAGGATGAAGCGGAATCCAGCCATGCTGATGAGGTAACTATTCTTTCTTCTGATTCTGATCCTGTGCCAGTACCAAGAATCCGTCGAGCCATTCGGAAAGTAAAATTTGCATGCCCTCTTTCTTATTTGGACCCGCACTTTCTTTTAAAGACGCAGCAGCATGAAGCTCGCCGCACAACTTGACATAGTGGCTAAGTGGTGACCTCCTCCGGTTTACCAAATTCGCCGGTTCGCAAACGCCGCCAAGAGGTTGCTTATACTCCTGACACCCTTTATCCTAAGGCGGATTACATCCGATATCCTCTTAATCCGTCTGACTCAAATTATCAGGGAACTTCCCATTCATCGTCCAGCGAGTTGTCAACGACACAACTTCCTCCTCTGAGAACCGTCCCTGGGTAAGCATAACATACTTTTAACTTTTTGGTCTTGTATTATATTGTCATATCGATCTTCGTGTCTGCTCTTTTTCAGTGCTAAAGCCAGACCAAGCAAGAAGGCTAGATTGAATAGGCCAACCGACCATGAACCGGCTACCGAGCCGGAGAAAACCCCAGAGGCGATTGACCCAGAGGCTAACACTGTTATTGATAATGCGGAACCTCAAGCAACCGACACACTTGTTGAACCGGTAGAACATAATCCAACAAGCCAGTCAGCTGATCCATTAAGTCCAACTGTTGATCCGCCGAGTCTGGCTAAAGCATCCGATAAACCGCCAAGCCCTGCCAAAACTACGGACGACGATGTTGTCGTAACTGGCCTTGGTTTCAGCTCCCCTGGTCGTCCTGTCGCGTTATCAAAGCATAGCGCCAAAGAAGAAATTTTTGCTATGGACAAAGGGAAATGGAAATCCGAGTTATCCAATTATACCAACCTCAGCGCTGAAGACCTTCATTCTGGTTTTTTAAACCGCCTGTATACAAGCCGCGACTTTGAAGCCAGTTTAGTAGGCCTGATGAAGGAGCGGTATGAGGTAAATGTCACTTTCCCTTTGCATAAATATTCCAACAGTCCTTTTGTTAGAACTGGTCTAACGTATCAACTCCAGTAGCCCCCAAGGGCCCGTGCATAACATTGGTTTGAACCGGGTCTTGAATCGATACTTGCATTTTGCTGGTGTAGCCCCCATGAACCGGCTTATATCTTTTTAGAATGAACCGGTACATCCTACTAATCTCACCACTTATAATGATGACAATCCATCTGAATCTGAACGAATATGCATTAGCCCCCAAGTGTCAAGTAGATAACTTGTTATGTGCTTGAGACTTTAAATTAATAGCTGATAAGAAGCAATCCGCATTAGCCCCCAAGTGTCAAGTAGATAACTTGTTATGAGCTTGAGACTTTAAATTAATAGCTGATAAGAAGCAATCTGCATTAGCCCCCAAGTGTCAAGTAGATAACTTGTTATGTGGTTGGGACTTCAATGTTGTAATGCTAACTTATTATATGTATTTTGCGGGCTGAGTTGTCCAAAAAAGACTCCCAAATCACTGATCTCAAAGGAAACATCAACTCTCAGGTAGACGAAACTTACAAAGTTAAGAGCGAGCTAACCACCGCTTTAACAACCATGGAGCAGCTGAAGGAATTCTTCAAAGGCGAACGGGCAGATTGGGCAACTGAAAAGACCACCTTGTTAAAGCGGGCAGAAGATGCGGAAAACGCCCTTAAACTGGCCATAGAAGAGCTGAGCAGCCTGAAGCGGCAGATTGATGCCATGACTTCTGCCATCTTTGGTAACAATCTCTTCACCAATATGTAACAACACCAGTTATAAAAACTTTCGGTTTAATAATAATATGATCCTTTTGCAGGTAGCCGTGTTACTCATCTTGGCGCAGATATGCGCAAAAAATTGAAGGCCGTCTATACTTTGGTAGAGCAGCTTTATACCGGCGCGCAACGAGCTATCTGCACAACTTCCAATAACCATCCACCCCCGTCGCTAATCAAGGAAACGCTGGAAAAATTGTCTATGATGCCTGCCCGGATTGTGGAATTAAAGAAATCCGCTGCTAGGTCCGGTGCCCTTACTGCACTGACGCACACCAAGGCCTGGATCTCTGACCTTGATCCGGAAGATGTTGGAAATGGTTACCCAAGCCAAAAAGAGGACGGTTTAGAATTTAACAATGACGATCTCCGGGCTATCACAAGAGAGATGCGACCACTGGCAAGTAAGTTGGCTGAAGATACTAACTTGTCAATTTACCAGAATGTATATGACGCCAGTGGCAAGCGAATAAGTGCTCCAACTTATGACGTGGAAAGTCTGATCCCGCCGATCCGTAAGCACACTTACGCTCCTGATGTTGAACCGTCTGATCTTATACACGACAAAGCTGTCTTTCAAGCCTTATCAGGAATTGATTGGACAACTGTTGACTTCCAGCCACTGGGTGGAGAGAAGGAGGATGAACCGGCGCAGGAAGATTCGCAACCTTCACATCAACCTAAGGCAGAATCATAATCCGGAAGTCGGTTTAACTTGTGCCTATTGTCATCTTTGTGAAAAACAATCATTCTTATGGGCAGTCGAAATGCCTTGTAATAGGCTAGCTTGAACAGCTGATATGATATGCCATCGTGCATACTTGTTGCACACAATATTGTTAATCCATCATGCTATATTTGCTTATGATCTTTATCGGTTTTACACAGCCCTGTTTCTGCATAAAACAAAGTGAAAACTGTCCTGGCGGTTTACCGCCGGACGGGTCATAATGCCCAATATATAGCCAAGGTTGATAACCATAGCTTTAAATAATGAAATATGAAACATATCATACCTGTGATATTGAATCACTTTGTTGGTTTGCCAACATTCTTGTAATAAGGGTGACGACCCAAATACTGAGTATTGATAACTCAAACCATGTTATGCTGGTATATAATAAGTGATGCCGGGTTATGATAAACACCGGATGATCATCCTGGCAACTTATAGTTAACTCCAGGCTGTGTTAAATAAACACCGGTTTATACGGATGACTTATAAACAGGCAGGGCCATTGGACGCCGGTTTAGCTCAAAAACTTTAACAAGGGGAAAAAACAAAACTGACCAATAAAAACCAGAGAAAAAAAAACTTGTAGTCGAGGCTTTTCAAGGGCCGCCAGGCCCAAATGCGAGGCTTTTCATGGGCTGCTAGGCCACTGAGTTAAATCGTTTTACAAAGCCTTTTAAGATGGTCCTCAATCTTTAACCAATAGCCGGTCTATCATTGACAAGTTCAGGGTCATATGCGATTGACTTGTCAAGTTGGCGGGTCATACCAGGCTTACCTGGGCGGAGTGACTTACTTAATGAAGGCAGGTTAACCCAGGGTTTTAGTTGTATATACCAGGCTTCCAAGCCACGGCTTGATATCCTATTGCAAGTGTAGATTTCTTTGTTCATTGCGATAGCAAAGAACCCCCAAGCAACACTTTGAGCTGTGCTCAACGGGTGCCTATGTTTGCGTTGTTCTTGACAACACTCTTTGGCCCCTAAGTAATGGCATTGCGCCAGCCAAAAGGTGTAGCTATGGTTGAACAGAACCAAGCCCCCAAGTGACTTACTCTCATGGCTTTTGAGCCAGCCAAGAGGTGTAGCTATGGTTTGAATACAACGAAGCCCCAAGTGACTTTCTTTTGTGGCCTTGAGCCAGCCAAGAGGTGTAGCTATGGTTCGAATACAACCAAGCCCCCAAGTGACTTTCTTTTGTGGCCTTGAGCCAGCCAAGAGGTGTAGCTATGGTTCAAATACGACCAAGCCCCCAAGTGACTTATATTGATAGACAGTTGTAAAGCTGATTCAAAGGGTAAACCAGATGTCGCTTTACAAACAGAAACCTCCGTGTAACCACTCATGATATGAGAAGAACAGCAGATACCCCACTTTAGCTGGGGCTCCGGTTTATTATATTGACCATAATATATACATCGTCAAAATATGTACATGATAGGAGCCTATGGCTCAGGTGTAGTACGGCCGTAGATGAGCTATGTTCCACGGCCGGATCGTCTCCTCCTCTGACTTGCGTGAGTCTTTATGCTCTCGAACATCAATGAGGTAATATGATCCGTTGTTCAGATTCTTGCTGAACACAAAGGGCCCTTCCCAAGGCGGGGATAACTTGTGCATATCGGTCTGATCTTGGATAAGCCGGAGCACTAGATCGCCTTCTTGAAAAGTTCTGGTTTTAACCCGGCGACTGTGATAACGCCGCAGGTCTTGCTGATAAATCGCCGAGCGAGCCGCCGCTACGTCCCGTTTCTCATCCAACAGGTCCAACGCATCCTGGCGAGCTCTCTCATTATCCGCTTCAACATAAGCTGCCACTCGTGGTGAGTCATGACGAATATCACTTGGAAGGACAGCTTCTGCTCCATAAACCATGAAGAAGGGTGTATAACCCGTAGATCTATTGGGGGTGGTGTTAATGCTCCATAAAACGGAAGGCAGCTCTTCAACCCAACAAACCGGTGTCCTCTGCAAAGGAACCATAAGCCGGGGCTTGATCCCCTTCAAGATTTCCTGATTAGCTCTCTCCGCTTGACCATTAGACTGGGGTGGGCCACTGAAGACACATGAAGATGAATGTGCTCTCTTTGACAGAACTCCTCCATAGCACCCTTGGAAAGATTCGTGCCATTGTCTGTTATAATGTTGTGTGGAAAACCAAAACGGAATATCACCTCTTCATAAATTGAACCACCGTGGCTGCATCACATTTGCTAACTGGCTCTGCCTCCACCCACTTGGTAAATTTATCAACCTCCACCAAGAGGTGGGTCTTCTTATCCTTAGACCTCTTAAAGGGTCCAACCATATCAAGCCCCTAGGTTGCAAATGGCCAGGTAATTGGAATCATCCTCAGCTCCTCAGCCGGAACATGAGCCCGGCGTGCAAACTTCTGACAGCCATCGCACCTTTTGACCAAGTCCTCAGCATCAGCATGAGCCGTCACCAATAGAAACCATGATGAAAAGCCTTAGCCACCAGGGACTTTGAACCGGCATGATGACCACAATCACCTTCGTGAATCTCGCGTAAAATTTCACGACCTTCTTCAGGAGAAACACAACGTTGAAAAGCCCCTGAGACACTGCAATCTTGTAGCTCGCCATTAACGATAGTCATGGACTTGGAACGCCGGATTATCTGCCTGGCCAGAACTTCATCCTCTGGTAACTCACCCTGGTTCATATACGCTAAATATGGGATCGTCCAATCCGGGGTGACATGAAGCGCCGCCACCAACTGAGCCTCCGGATCAGGAATAGCTAAGTCCTCCTCCGTGGGTAGCTTGACCGACGGGTTATGCAAAACATCAAGAAAAACATTGGGCGGCACCGGTTTACGCTGGGAGCCCAACCGGCTTAAAGCGTCCGCCGCTTCATTCTTTCGCTGGTCTACATGATCAACCTGATAACCCTTGAAATGACCTGCAACAATATCCACCTCTCGACGATACGCTGCCATGAGGGGGTCCTTGGAATCCCAAGTACCAGAAACTTGCTGAGCCACTAGGTCCGAGTCACCAAAACATTTAACCCGGCTCAGATTCATCTCCTTAGCCATCCGAAGACCATGGAGCAGGGCCTTGTACTCAGTTGCATTATTAGTACAAGGAAACATCAAGCGGAGAACATAACAAAATTTGTCACCTCGAGGGGAAGTAAGAACCACTCCAGCCCCCGAGCCCTCCAATTGCCTGGATCCGTCAAAATGAATCGTCCAGTATGTGTTATCCAGTCTATCCTCCGGCACCTGCAACTCTGTCCGGTCATTGATGAAATCCACGAGTGTTTGAGACTTGATGGCCGTGTGAGGCATATATTTTAATCCGTGAGGCCCAAGCTCAATAGCCCACTTAGCAACCCGGCCGGTCGCTTCTCAATTCTGGATGATATCTCCCAAAGGAGCAGAACTGACCACAGTAATGGGATGGCCCTGAAAGTATTGCTTCAGCTTTCGGCTCACCATAAAAACCCCATATACAAGCTTCTGCCAATGTGGATATCTCTGTTTTGACTCAATGAGCACCTCACTGATATATAATAAACCGGCCATTGAACCGGATACTCCTTTCCTGCCTCCTTGCGCTCCACCACAATAGCCACGCTGACAGCCCGAGCATTAGCAGCCACATATAACAGCAATGGTTCCTTGTCCATGGGAGCAGCAATAACAGGTGGTTCGGCAAGCTGCCGCTTTAGAGCCTCAAACGCTTCATTAGCCGCATCACTCCAGACAAAGTTGTCTGTTTTCTTCAGCATTTGATATAAAGGGATGGCCTTCTCCCCGAGACGACATATAAACCGGCTCAATGCTGCAATCTGGCCTGCCAGTCGCTGAACATCATTGATGCACTTCGGTTTAGCCAGTGAAGTAATAGCCTTGATCTTCTCCGGATTAGCTTCAATTCCCCTGTTAGACACCAGAAAACCCAAAAGCTTGTCTACTGGCACACCAAAAACACACTTGGCCGGGTTGAGCATCATCTTATAAACCCGGAGGTTATCAAAGGTCTCCTTTAAGTCATCTATTAATGTTTCCTCCTTCCTGGACTTCACCACAATATCATCCACATAAGCATGAACGTTGCGCCCAATCTGGTTATGAAGACAATTCTGAACACAACGCTGATAAGTTGCCTGGGCACTCTTGAGCCCGAAGGGCATAGACAGATAGCAGAAGGCTCCAAAGGGAGTTATAGAAGCTGTCTTCTCCTGGTCCTTAACTGCCATCTTAATCTGATGATAACCTGAATAAGCATCCAGAAAACTCAAACGCTCACAACCCGCCGTAGCATCAATGATTTGATCTATACGGGGGAGGGCAAAAGGATCAGCCGGACACGCTTTGTTCAAATCCGTGTAATCCACACACATACGCCAGGTGCCATTCTTCTTAAGCACCAGCACCGGATTAGCCAACCACTCCGGATGAAAAACTTCAACAATGAACCCTGCCACCAAGAGCCGGGCTACCTCCTCACCAATAGCCTTGCGCCTCTCTTCATTGAACCGGCGAAGGAATTGTCGGACCGGTTTAAACTTGGAATCAATATTAAGGGTGTGCTCAGCGAGTTCCCTCAGTACACCTGGCATGTCAGAAGGCTTCCATGCAAAGATATCCAGATTCTCACGGATGAACTCGATGAGCGCGCTTTCCTATTTCGGATCCAGATTTGCACTGATGATGAACTGTTTGGATGAATCGCCGGGCACAAAATCAACCATCTTAGTCTCATCAGCCGATTTAAACTTCAAGGCCAGATCATGCTCCGTGGTTGGTTTCTTCAAAGAAGTCATGTCCGCCGGATCAACATTGTCCTTATAGAACTTCAACTCCTCTGCTGCTCAAACCGACTCAGCATAGGCCGCATCACCTTCCTCACACTCCAAAGCGATCTTGCGGCTTCCATGTACTGTGATAGTCCCTTTATGAGCTGGCATCTTGAGCTGCAGATAAACATAACAGGGTCGTGCCATGAACTTAGCATAAGCCGGCCGTCCAAACAGGGCATGATACGGGCTTTGGATTTTCACCACTTCGAAAGTCAATGTCTCTGATATTGAGTCATACTCATCTCCAAAAGCGACTTCCAGAGCTATTTTACCAACTGGATAGGCTGATTTGCCCAGCACCACACCATGGAAAACAGTGTTCGACGGTTTAAGATTCTTATCTGTCAACCCCATACGACGGAAGGTGTCATAATATAAGATTTTGATACTCCTGCCTCCGTCCATGAGTACCTTAGTGAACTTATAACCTCCAACCTGAGGCGCCACCACCAACGCCAAATGACCCGGATTGTCAACCAGGGGCGGGTGATCCTCTCGGCTCCAGACAATAGGCTGCTCAGACCATCGCAAATAACGAGGCACTGCCGGTTCAACCGAGTTCACCGCTCGTTTATGAAGCTTCTGATCGCGCTTGCATAAGCTGGTGGTGAAAACGTGGTACTGTCCACTATTCAACTGCTTTGGGTGACTTTGGTACCGTGACTGTTGTTGCTGCGGTCCTTTTTGGTTATAACCACCCTGGTTGCTCTGATTACCTTGATTGCCAAGTCCACCCTGATTGCCTTGGAATCCTAAACCGGAGTTGCCTCCCCCATAACCCGGCCCATAGGACCCGGATCCTGAACCGCCGAATGGTCCATGATCATTCCGGAAGAAATCTGAATTTTTGAATTCTCGCATGATATAACAATCTTTCCAAAGGTGCGTGGCCGGTTTGTCCTGGGTTCCATGCTTCGGGCAGGGCTGGTTCAACAGGTAATTCAGGCGCTTCGGATTAGGACTGGGCTCTGCCCTTCTTGGGGGCGGCTTTCCTTTATGACGCTGACCATTACCCTGTGTATTGGTGTTAGCCACAAAATCTGAATTATGATCTGCTTTCCGCTTACCATTATTATTGTGGCCCGTCGGGTTATGCTGCTGCCCCTTGGCGTTGCCGCTCTTCTTTCCCTTCCCCGGTTTGTCATCGTCAGACTCGGGGTCCTTGGTACTATCAGAATCAGCATACTTAACCAGTGCAGCCATAAGTGTTCCCATGTCATTGCAGTGACGCTTGAGCCGTCCCAACTTCAACTTTAAAGGCTGAAACCGACAATTCCCCTCCAATGTTATAATCGCTGAGTCGGCATTGATGCGATCCGAAGAATGTAAGATCTCTGAAACCCGGCGCACCCAATGGGTTGTTGACTCGCCTTCTCCCTGGACGCAGGCGGCTAAGTCCATAATTGACATAGGTTGCTTGCACGTGTCTTTGAAGTTTGCTATAAACCGGGATTTTAACTCAGCCCATGCCCAATGGAATTAACTGGTAAGCTTTTCAACCACGTGCGAGCTGTTCCATCCAACATCATAGCGAAATATTTCGCGCAAGCCGCTTCATCCACATCTAACATCTCCATAGCCATCTCATAACTCTCAATCCATGACTCGGGAGGCACATCAGCGGTGTAATTAGGCACCTTACGGGGGCCCTTGAAATCCTTGGGCAGCCGTACATTACGCAAAGCCGGGACGAGGCAGGGCACCCCCCAAGAGCTTAAAATAAGGCCTTGCTCTACGGAAGCCACCGGACGAACCGGAGTGAGCTGACGGTCCTGCGCTGCTAACTCGGCTTCTCGACGTGCTCCGTTGTTCACCACATCCTGAGCATTTGGCCCACCACACGCCGGATTAGGTCCTCGAGGAGCGTCTCGGTTCCGCGCACTGCTTGACATAGCCGGTTCATCGATGTGTCTGCTATAACTCCGGCTCGGGCGTGGGGTTGAATGAATTCTGTCTCGGTTGTATGAATAAGCCTGCTGCTGCACCATAGTCGTCTGAAGAAGATCCCTAGCACGCCGCGTCTCAACCGCCGCTGGGGATTCACCCTCCATTGGAATAGCGGCTAATCGTGATGCGGCAGCGATCATATTATCCAAAGGGGTGGAGAAGTGACCCGGCGGTGCCGGTACATACTGCAGCGGGTTATGGGTCCGTCGAGGGGGGTCCGTCACCCGTGGCTGATCCGGTGCACCGGTCCTCGGCACTTCAATCCGGTTCACCGCTGCCGGATTACTGGTTCCTGCTCCTGGCGTGCCAAAGAGATTCATTGCCTCATAAACCGGTGGTAGTCGTGACCGATGCCTTCTCCTTAACACATCATTTGAAGCGTTCGGATCCAACAGGAGTCGATAATTTTCCGCCTGAATCCGCTGTGCTTGTGCCTCTAAAGCGGCCCGCTCCTCAGCCATCCTGGTTTCTTCAGCCGCTAAGTCCTCCTTAGCTTGAGTTATCTGATCCTGCAGCCTAGCCACCTCCGCATTATGCTGATCTTGGGTGTTGGCGGTAACTTGTGTAGTCAGTAAGGTCGTCTAGGCGTCCAATAAATCGGACAAGATTTGGGCCGGCCGGCGCGCGGGGCCTCCCGCCCCAGCTGCCGATCTGGAAATTATTGTTGCCGCGGTTGAAGATCGCAACGTGGGCTGAGTTCCAGCCATGAAGATCGCAACCCGGTTCGACGGTTCAAAGGGGTCCGGAATACTGTCGCCATCGGAATAGCCCCCAAACTGGCCATCTTGCAGTTGGTATAGTGACTCGGTCTCCTCGGTGGACGACTCGTGAGTAGACGACGGTCTCGCCATCGGACGCCGGTTCAAGTTCCGCACCATTGATGAATCCTACGAACGCACGCTTCACGGCAGGCTGAACCCGGGCAGGGCTTGCACGCTGAGCCGTCTCGACGAGGTCGGTGCAGATGTCCGGCTTAGGGCCCGGTTCGCCGATCTTGCCGATGAAGACGTGAATTCCTCCAAACGGGACCCGGTACCCGTACTCGATTGAGCCGGAGTCGGGGCCCCAGCCTGCGTCATCGATGTAGAGCTTGCCGCGATGACTCTTGGTCATCCGGCCCACGGCGTATCCCTTGAGCCCTTCAAGAACTCGAAACCATCGCGCGATAGCCCCACGGTGGGCGCCAACTGTCGTGGAATTGTCACGGCAGATGTCCTAGCGAAAGGACTTAGTCGTGGAGCCATCGCAACGGGTTAGCTTAAAGGGGTTAAACCGGACAAGGGACACGAGAGTTTTATACTAGTTCGGCCCCTTACGATGAAGGTAAAAGCCTACGTCTAGTTGTCATGGAATTGCTGGGGTTTCGATGACCAGGGAGCGAATACGCTTTGCCTGAGTCTCGAGTTTTTGTGTATTGTCTTTGAACCGCCGCCGGGTCGTGCCTTTATATACACAGGTCGACGCCCGCCGGCTTACACAGTCCCGATGCCGGTTTATACACGTACCGGCCCGGTCTCTACTTTGTCATACCTTACAATACAAGTCATGTACTACATGGCGGTTTATAGCTACATGCCTTAATCTACCTTTGGGCCTTGGGCCTTCGAGTCTCTGTAGTAAACCGCTTTATTCCTTGTCTTCATGGGCTTTTAAGTATAGACAATCCATTATGGGGATAACTCGGCTTCCTTGGCCGGTTTACACCTAGTAGTAATATCCCCAACACAAAGCGTAGAAGATGTACCGAGAGGGATCAAGTGATCCCATGGTATGGTAAGCATTGTCCATTGCACTTTGTGTACTAACCCATGGTCTATGTGAGAGTTCTATGTGGGGTTAGGTACGTGTCCATGGGCTTGCGTCAAGAGGAAGATATCATACAACCCATGGAAAGGATGACATCAAGTGGTGATCGTCATCAAGATTGTCATGTGCAAGTTCAAGTGTAGCATCACGAAGAGATCAAGTGCTCAAAGCTTTCCATCCATTGTGGTGTCAATGGACTTGTGAAGATGTGCCGAAGAGTGGCTCACCCATAGTGGAGTATGGGGGAGCAATCAAGAAAGGTGGTCCATCTTGAGGAGGACAAGATCGTCATCATCTAGCTCAAGTGGATCATGTGCAAGGCAAAGGTTTGCCCTTGATAGGTTTTCTATTTTACCGGTCTGATGGACGTAGTTGGGAGACCGGGTTATAGGATTGTTTGTCGTACTATCAAGGGGGGCTCTCAAGTTGGTAGCTTGATCGTATCGTTCGTAGAGAGCTCAAACCATTGCATACTTGCATCATCTTTCTTGGTTCTTGTTTGGTTCTCTTTGTGAGTCTTAGAGCTTATGGTCATCTTTATGACAAGCTCGACTTCATTGAAAATGGAGTTCACATGCTTCTTCTATTGCGTTTTCGGTGTTGGGGGTTTTATCGGACTTATTCAAGGAAGGGTTCTCACCATTTTCTTATGGGCCTTTTCTAATTTGCTTCTTATTGTTATTTCTATCAAGATTGTGTTAGCACCTATCGCTAGCTTTCCAACAAACTTGGTTTCATTGAATTCGGAGTCTGTTTGCAGAAGTTGTGTCAGTTTTGGTGTCCTTAAAAGGGCTGCAGCGGTACTACCGCCCATGGGAGCGGTACTGCCGCTTGGAGCAGTACTACCGCGGCTACTTCCATGGCTACTTCCGCTCCGGACCAAAAACTTGTCATAAGTCCAGGGGTGGTAGGCACGGATGTATTTTTTAGTACCGCTCGCAAGCAGTAGTACCGCTACCCTTAGCGGTAGTACCGTGAGGACGAGCGGTAGTACCGCTCTATGTGCGCTGTGAGCATAATGGTTGGATTTTTCCCCACCTATAAAAGGGGGTCTTCTTCCCCAATGAACCTTATCCTTTTGAGCTCGTGTTCTTCCCCCATTGTTGACCTTCTTTGAGCTTGCTAACTCTTAATCCCTCCATGGATTCTTGCTAGTTTTTGAGGGAAAAGAGAGAGGAGATCTAGATCCACATTTCCACCAATCACTTTCTCCTCTATGTGAGGGGAACCCCGTGGATCTAGATCTTGGAGTTCTTGGTGTTCTCCTTCTTGTTCTTCCTCTCATTTTCCTCCCTAGCATTAGTTGCTTCCGTGGGATTTGAGAGAGAAGGACTTGGGCACTCCGTGTGCCCTTGCCATTGCATTTGGTGCATCGGTTTGAGTTCTCCACGGTGATACGTGGAAGTTACAAGTTGAGAAGCTTATTACTCTTGGGTGCTTGGTACCCTTGAGCTTGTTCCTCTTGGGTGCTTGGGCGCCCTAGACGGTTGGTGGTGTTCGGAGCTCAATCATTGTGGTGTAAAGCTCCGGGCAAGCGTCGGGGTCTCCAATTAGGTTGTGGAGATCGCCCCGAGCAATTTGACGGGTACCGGTGACCGCCCCCAAGGGTTCCCAAAGTGTACGGGTTCGGTGACGCCCCCAAGGGTTGCCATTTGTACGGGTTCGGTGACCGCCCTCAAGGGTACCTTAGTGGAATCACGACATCTTGCATTGTGCGAGGGCGTGAGGAGATTACGGTGGCCCTAGTGGCTTCTTGGGGAGCATTGTGCCTCCACACCGCTCCAAACGGAGATTAGCATCCGCAAGGGTGTGAACTTCGGGATACATCGTCGTCTCCGCGTGCCTCGGTTATCTCTTACCCGAGCCCTTTTCTTATGCACTTTACATTGTGATAGCCATATTGTTTCTTGTCATATATCTTGCTATCACCTAGTAGCTTATCTTGCTTAACATAAGTTGTTGGTGTACATAGGTGAGCCTAGTTGTTCTAGGTTTTGTGCACCCCCCCCCTCTAGGCAACATCCACGATCTTTCACTAATACTACTCTATGATACTATATATGCACTATGAAGGTACGTACGTAGTATCATACACTAGTATCATATGCATGATACTATATATAGTACTATATGATACTCCCTATATAAGGCTGGCCATAGTGGTGGTATCATAACCGACGATGTCATGCACTCAGAAATAGCAAGTATATATATGCTGATGTGGCAAAGAATTAAATATATATAAAGAGGGTAAGAGTAACATATAGTAGGTAGATACCGTATCATGTTAAATGCGATGCTAATTTGTGTCATGCATGGCAATAAATATGATCTATATATATATATGATATACTATACTCTATGTATTATACTATCTACTATAATTAATTAAAGGTAGTATCATATGTACTGTATATTCACGATACTAGTATATGACATTCTCCACTATACTCATGATTTCTTACCGTGGAAAAAAATTGGAGGCGAAACGATGAACTCATGTTTTCATTTGAACAAAAATATGATGTTAGGTAATGTAAATGTTTTCAAAGAGCACACGGTTCACTCACGAAAGCCGTGTGTCCACTAAACCG